>NC_057769.1:6871935-7185231 GCF_010389155.1 Erigeron canadensis | reverse complement strand
CACAACCATTATTTAATACTCCGTATTATGTTTTCTTGTTTAGCGCTTGGAACAACAGAAAACAAATATATAAAAATAGCTGCAGCCTAACAAAGCCCAGTCTCACACACAGAGTTTTGTGAACCGGCCCATGACACTTGAAATTTTTATTAATTTCAAATACTCATTCAATTCTTTATTACGTTTCTATTTCTACATACGGAAAATGCTAACTTTACAAACAATATATAAACAAATATTTAAAATATATTTTTCACCAATCAAATTAAGTGCTCTTTTCTTTTTTTAATTATCTTCACCTTTTTTTCTCTTGGTTGATGAATTAACATTACAAGCCTATGTTTGTAACCATCTTTACTTACATACTAAAGGAGGGCCTATGTTTGTAACCATCTTTACTTACATACTAAAGGAGGGTAGCTAAGGTTTTAAAAAATGCTTTGTTGTCAAATAGATACCGTTGCCACATCGGATCTATGACGTCGTGGGTGATGTTTTTGGTGTGTGTTTGACGATGTAACAAGTGTGTGTATAAAAGGTGATGCATGCAGAGGAACAAATTGGCGGTTTAATGCTTGAAAATTTGAATGTGGTTTTGGGTGGGACGCATGGGGTGTAGGAGCAGGAGATGCAGAGGAGGATCATCGGGTACATGCATGGGGTGTAGGAGCAGTAGACTTGAATTTGAATTGTATATATGTGAGTATGTGGGGTGTTGGGAAGCATAATAAGACATTCAAAATTATAATCTATTATTTAATTTTTATATTAAAGCATGGTTAATTTTGGTATATGTGAGTGTAAGTGGGTACGGTTTTGTGAGTGTAGTGGTTGTCTCTCAAGCATTAAATGCTCAATGGTTTCCCCCATACACAAGCCGCCTATAGGCATCATATACCTATACATATACACATATATATTACAGAAAGTACATAAAGCAATGTATAGATTATCGACCGATTGGACACCACTATTTCAACATGTAATTCCCATCATTGAGATCTACAATTGAAGCATATCAAGAAAGATAAATCGATAAGTGTGTGTATCCAAACCATTTGTTTAGTAGAAAAACATAAACCACATTCAAATTGTTCTCTGGTTTATGAATTTCATTCACGATGGCTACAAACAAAATAACTCTTGTGGAAGAACTTGATGCATCAAAAGACTTTGTGAATATGAAGGTTAAGATAATCTGTCACTGGATCAATCAAATTAAAAGGCTTGAGATGGTGTTGGTTGATGAAAATGTATGATTTCTCATTACAGTCTTACCTTTAACTTATATATAAATCGATTACATATTAGGGATTTACGATATGTTCTTTAATTGAATTTTGATAGGGTGCAACGATTCAATGTACTGTCAAAAAGGACTTGGTTCCTATCTTTGATGAACAGATCAAAGAGGATACTGCTGTGATTATAAAGAGATTTGGTGTTGGTCAAAATGATGATCCCTTTCCTGTCGTCAACCACAAGCTAAAGTGTAATTTTTACAAAAGTACCGAAGTGCAACATGGTGTGCCGTTTACATACAGTGGCTATGGTTTCTCATTCTTGCCTTTCGATCAGATTACTGTAACGAAAGCTAGAGATAAAGACACCCTGAACATTGGTTAGTAAAAGGCGGCTTGTATCATATACTGTTAAATTTGAATTACTATATTAGTAGTTTCATCAAATTGTTTTAAATAAATATGTATGTCTTTTTTATTTTATAGATGTCATCGGTTGTGTAAGTTGGTGTGGAAATCTGGAAGTGTTCAAGTCTGCAAGTCAAACAAGTAGGAGGTTCAACATGGAGTTGAAAGATTTGGAGTAAGTTCATACAAATAGTTTTTCATACCTTATATTATTTGTAATTTTATCTTTTTTTGGCGGTAAATTTCGGTATTTGTCAGTTGAAGTAAAGATTAGCTTTGTTCATCAGTTTATCAATCTTTTTAAAAGAGTCTATAAGTGCATATAGATCCATGTTGAAATAGTCTGAAAGTTGCTATAAATGTAGTGAATAATCATTTGAAATTATAAGCTAAAGTTGTGTGCTATTCAATGTGGTTGTACTAAATAATAGATTTTTTTAATCCATTTATATAGTATCAAAGAAGAATGATTTGGTTGAAACATTTATACCTGATGTGTGAAATCCAACTTTGGATAATTAAATGTAGTGATCAAGGTTTTGTATATTGCAGTGGTAGGACACAACGTTGTACTTTGTGGAATGATTATGCAGTTAAGTTTAATGACTTTCTTGAGAAGAACAAATCTGAAGAGCATGTGATTGCCATCATGCAACATGCTATCATTAATGAATGGAAGGGTAATCCCAAGCTTTCACCTATATACACTTCTTTATATTCCATTGTGGTTAGCTTAATTTGTATGGTTTTCCTCCTGTAGAAAACTTGACAGTTCAAACTGATAAATTTAGTACAAGAATTTTCATAGATGAAGATATACAAGAAGCTAATGACTTTAGGAGGAGGTAATCACCAGTAATTTGTATACTAAAAGTGTGGTATGGATAAGAACAATGGTTATATCCTGTATGTGATATTTGTTTTCTTTTTGTGATACAAACATCTTTAGGTTGATACTTAAACAAGGAGTAAGTGAAGCTTCACATACAACTTTAGCTTCACAAACTGTTTATCCCAATCGCTTAGAGTTTATTCTAAACACCGATAAGAAACAGCTGGATGAAGTCAGAGAATCTGAAGAGGTAAATCTTAATCATCATGTAATTAGTTTTACTGATATTCTATATTCACAAATAGATTCTTATTTTAAAATATGATCCAACTTCGCAGACTGGAGACTTTGTTGTGGACGCCACAATAGCTATGCTTGAGCAGGAGTTTGGATGGTTTTTTGTGGGTTGCCGCAAAGATGGTAAGAAAGTGCTTAGCAAAATGGAGTACATGGAAATTGCAGATGAAGATGAAATCACTGATCAACTCATTAATGCTCCAGTTGACAGTCTATGGTGTCGAAAAGAAAAGGCAATCGCCACAGAAGTTGTACCCAAGTAATTTTGCAAAATTACTGACATAGTTAATACAAATTTATCAAATCTGCAATTAACTAGGATTTGTTTTTCTTTTGCCTATCTGTTTCAAAACTCAGGTTCAGAGTTACCATCAGAGTCCAAGACAGCACCGACAGTGCATCGTTTGTTATGTGGGATAGAGATGTCCAAAAGTTGCTTGGTTTAAGTGCAAATGATATCCGTCAAAGGCAATTGAAAAACAATGATGATCAGGCTTACCCTCATGAACTTGAAGGCCTCCTAAATGTAAAAGTGGCATTTAAGATAAAAATTGACAAATACAATATCAAACACAAGGGCAGTGCATATACTGTTAACAAGATGTGTGATGATCCTGATATCATTGCTGAGTTGGAAGAATTGAAAAACAACAATGAAGTACTCAATATATAAAATTGTTGTCAAACTCACCAAACCTGGTACACATTTTAATGATAATCCTTTTATGAATAACTGCAAGTTCAACATTACTTATTGATATTTAGGTTGAGGAACAGCCATCAATGCTGGAGGTAGCAACTGTTAAACTTGATGAGGAATCACAAGGTGCTCCGGATTCAAAGGTATTAATAATCGATAGTATAATTAGTCTATATTATAGATTCAATATATATAGAATTTTGTAGACTAATTTCTGCATAGTTATTGTGTGGTGTCTGGGCAGGATGCATTCTCGGTTACTGGCGATTCTTTGGCCACCGAGATTGAGAAAGATAGTGAGACCAGTCCGTTGCAGAAAAGAGGTAATGAGACTCCCGGTGTTGAATCAACAAACAAGTTTGGGAAAAAGATTCGCAAAGTATTATGATCTACTAGGAATCAAGATCGAAGAACCTTATGCATGCAGGTAATTGTCTTTTGAAAGTGTGTAGATGGTATGATCCCTAAACAATATCTACTCACGGAACTTGGATCTGTTTCATTTTAAATTCCGAACATAAACAGACTAAAAATGTCGGATTGGGAATTTCTTGTGGTAATTTTATGTAATGTGTTAAACTTTTCTGATGTGTTAGTTTCATAGTTGTTAGCTCATGATTTGTGTTCTGTTGTTGTTTTGCACTTAAAAATGGAAATAAGTAGTTAACCTTCACATGTTCTAAGAATTTCCAAAATACAAACAACCTAATGCTTTTATAAGTGTAGTTATTTTCGACAACAGAAAACAAGCATGTATATGTTTAAGACATTACTGAAACTAGAATTATGATAACATGATTGTTGAATTTTATAGTAAACACTTTAAATTGTTTTATTAAACTGTAGTAAAAAACTAAAAGTTAACACAAACCTAACATAATATTATATAATCGTAAGTAAAAGTCAATGTGGTGCAAATAGATTTAACTAACTTGATGCATCACATACCATTCACTACATCAACACACAACAGAATTTGATTATGTTTACAATCTGAAAATACCACCATATATTGTACTAACAGTCTACACATGCTATATATATTACAGTACCAAAATCAGCATGGATTCATATTAAAACCAGTAGTAATCAAAAGAAAGTTTGTAGTCTGGACACCAACCACTTTGCTGATACATGAACTCAATTAGCAACACCTTCAACAGACATGAAATTCCACACCGGGCCCGTCAACAGATTGCACCACATTCAGTTCAAATCGCAGTTCCTTACCACCTGCCACACCAGTCTTCTTTGAAACCTTCCACCAGTCTGTTATCAGAACCACATGACTTTGATCACCATCCTTGCGACCATCATACATGATATCCAACTTAGCTTTGAATTTCAACCTTCCGACATAAACACATGCGTTTGTATAGTTATCCAGGGAATGTGTACGAACAAAATGATTCGGCACCGTCTACAAACAACAATGTACATCCTAATGAGACACACAGATATATACCTAGAAACTTAGAGACATTCATATAACATTAAATAATGAATTTATTTAATTATATACCAGCATGTTAGTGCTAAAAGAGTGGTCAGATAATATTAAACAATGAAGTTTTTTAATTAGACCAGCATTTTAGTGGTAAAAGAGTGCTCAGTCAATTTCTTCATGAAGGATGGCCTGTCATTGTTGTGTTGGTGCCCAGCAAATTGGAATTGGTGACGGTTACTTTCCACATCTTCATTGTCGCTCTCAGTCATGTAATCCGCTGACAGACTTGGTTGAACACTAAGTGGTGCAGTCCTGCCTGTAAGATGAATACTCTGATCATAATGTAAACCCTAACTTATATCTAAGCAAACATCAATTAATAATGTAAACTTAAGTTACTTACATACTGGAGTAGCTACAACCGATCCAACACCAGCCTCATTAAAATAATCAAACAAATATCTCCATTCACCAAGATTTGTTAACATAATGTCACCACCCATGGTAACTTCATGCTCATAGCAAAGATTTGTCCACTTTGGACCTGTAAATCCCACCGCACGCCAAGTGGTTCTCTCTACTACCTCTTCTTCATATTTAACATCAGGATCAAAGTCAACAGGGATACCATTGATGGTATAGTCAATTTCATCTTCATATATGACCTGCACGTCTTGAATTTGAAGAGGTCCAAAGATTGTAGCAGTCTTGTCAGTATCACGATGAAAGCGGACATTTAGGTCATCAAGAAAGAACAATGGTGGATGCTGGTCAGATTACAATTTTCAAGTTATAAACATATAAAGAAATCCTATTTGTACACAATTCATAAATGAGTTAAACAATCAAAAACTAGAAATTTGAGGACCTCTGCATGTGTAGTTTCACCAGATACTTCAATGATACATCGTTTGACATATTCATCTCCATTGTCATCCCTCAAAATCTGCTTGCCAGCACCATCAAACACAACCACATCAAAACTGTGGTGGTTCCATAATCTGAAGCAAAGTTTTTGAGTGTTTGGTTGGATACAAGTACTATGGAAATCTTGCCAAGCACCCCCAGTTAGCATGATTTTGTTATTTGCAAAAGTTACGACACGCACTATGTAAGACCGGTAGTTGCAATCCACAAGCCTAACTCACTTGCATCCTGGTGGCAGTGTGTTCTTAACCACTTTTGGGAGTACCTAAGTTAACGCCAGAATCATGTTATATAAGCAATTTTACAAATTTATAAAGGGTGTGTTCAATATGTAAAATGTCCACTATATTTTTAAAACTTACCAACAACTCTGACAAGTTATCCTTATTCGAGACATCAACAAGAACTTGGAAAGTTATCTATCGACAAAAAGTGTGGGTGGGTTCCAAGATTCAATAAATCAAGAATAGGTTAATTCAGATTTTGGGACCATTTTAACATTCAATAAACAAAACACAGATTGGTTTATATTCATATATTATATACCAACCCCACTTGTGGTCCTATACCCAAAAAATTCAATGACCAAAGCTATCAACACATATACAACTGTTTTACTCATCCATATAAAAAACTACCCTACAACAAACTTATATTAAGGTATTACAAGTGCGTATACATATAAAAAACATAACCCAAGATACCAAAAATCTAATTAAATATAAACAAAATCACAAACCCTAACTGATTAACTACTTTATATTGTATATATATATATATATATATATGACTTTATATATCTGTATATATCCGAACTACTATAGCAGAAACATGCATAAGAAATCAAGACAAAAAATAAAGATATGTTGTACATCAAACTACCCAGAAAAATACCAACTAAATGTAATTAGATTCAATGAAGGTAAAACAAATATTAGATTGAATATATCGATTAGATCTTACTTGATTCTCCATTCTGTTTTAGAGAGGACGTTACAAATTAGATAAGATATGAGATTGAATGACAATGTACTTGTGTGATTCTCATAAAGAAGTTAGTGTTGGTAGATATTTTTACATTTAACACATTTTATAATATAATAATTGTTTTAATATTTGAGAACAGAAACACAATGTAACTAAATAGTAACTACAATTACATGCATGAACTATTTAGTTACCATCACATCAACTTAAAGACACATGGACTTAATAAATAAATTATATATGAAGTGGGAAGTGTTTAGTCAACAAAGTAAAACCAAAGAAGTACAACTTTAAACAAAAAAATAATCATACCTCACAATTAGTATATATATCTGGCGGCAATTTCAAATACCTCAAAAATTGTATGGAGTTTTTGAAAACAAAAACAACTAAAGTTTACCAAATAAACCTTTTACATATAAAAACAAATATCCTCATTCAAATAATTTAAGTTTCTAAAAGAATAACACAAATGTTTTAGGTGCTTTCATTTTAGATTAAAAATGTTTCAATCTCAAGCTTCTATAAACCGGAAGAAAAGGAAGAATTGTTTGGATGATCGTAGAAACAATGTTGTTAATCGTTCTTCTCCGACACAGCACCATCCAATTACAACAATTCCTTTGTCAAATATAACCAATGGTATGTTTTCAAAGATTAAAACAGTTTATTAGTAGGTGTTAAATCTTATAGTATTTGAATTAATTTAAACCTTTTTAACCCCAATTTTGTTTTTTGGTATAACAAGTTCAAACCAGGTTTATTCCATCTACCAGGAATAAGTACCAAATTTTCGAGAATACAATGAAGGCTCTAAACAATGGTAAGCTAATTCGTGTCAAATTAAGTTTGTCCATTGCTTACATTTGACATGGTCACCTCTAAATTCTAATCTGAAGTCTTTTATAGGTTCAGGTATCAGTTCCACTTTTGATTTTGGTAGTTCAAGCAACAGCAACGTAACACCTCATTCTGGTACTTACCAAGCTACTACTACCCCTTGTTCAATGATCAACAATGGTAATATAAGTTCAAAATGCATTTTCGACCTTTTACTTATCAGTACTGTACATTTCTTTTTAACATAAATGTACTAATATATTTCAAGGTACACAAACGAATCTTAATTATGCTATGAATGCATTTAACAATCCAATATCAATGTGTTCTTCCAGAAGTAATTTGCCAAGTTCCATTGATCCTCTAGGTAATTTTAATAATTAATTCCACATTCAATTACTCAAATGTGTTCAATAAAATTAGCTAATTGTGATTTAATTTTACTAACATTTTTTTTTATATTAAAGTTCCTTCCACATCAAAAACAACCACCTCTGTTGGACCTAAATCATGTAGCAACAAAGGAAAGCAGAAATCGAAAACCTCAAATAAACAAGCTAAGGCGCCTGTAAGAAATGTAAATAATCTTCACAAACAAAAATCTCAAGTTTTAAATAATATTCAGATTCCCAGAATAGATGTGGAGATTAATGATGATATGTTGGATGATTCATATGACAAAAGGAAAGGTCTTTCATTAGGTAAGTCTCATTGTAGTATATGAATATAAAATTTTTTGAGTCTAGACAATTACTTTCTCTCTAAATTAAATTGAATTTTGGCCAACTAATTTCAGCTTATAAAGATCATGGAGATCAAATATACGAATGCTCAAAGTGTCATGCACTGCTTTGGGAAGCAGAAATGTTAAGGGGTAATCAGAATGGCAAGAAAACTGTGTATAGTTTTTGTTGCAAAGGTGGTGATGTGGAGCTACCACCAGTTGTGAAACCTCCACCTGTGTTGTACAATTTGTTTTCGAGCAAGAATCCGATTGCCAATAATTTCATGAAACATATAAGAGCATATAACATGATGTTTTCATTCACATCTATGGGAGGTAAAGTAAATCAAGGTTCTTTAAAAGGAAGAGGACCTTATGTCTTCAGATTACAAGGTCAAAATTATCACCGAATGGGTAGTCTGCTACTTGCGCCAGGTGATCAACCAAAATTCTCCCAACTTTATATATTTGATTCTAAAAATGAGGAGGCGAATAGAGAAAGAGCTATTAGGTAAACACCCACTTACAATTGTGATATATAAATACTTATAAATTTTCTACAAGTTAGTTTCTTTAAACAAATATTCTTTTCTTGAAAGTTCTGGTACTAAAAGCTCAAGCCCCCCCAAAAATGAACTAAAACGTGATACAATCAACATACTAAAGCTGATGTTAGATGGTTGCAACCCTCTTGTCAAATCCTTCAGGATGGTAAGAGATTGTGTTAAAGACAATGAATTGCAAAATGTAAGTCTAAAACTTATTGCCAACAGAAATAAAGATGGTCGAGTTTACAATTTGCCAACAACTTCTGAAGTTGCTGGATTAATAATCGGTGACATAGATTCAGTACGTGATTCATGGGACATTATTTTGAGAAAGCAGTCTGGTGGTCTTCAAAGGATAAGTGAATTGCATCCTTCATATCTAGCTCTTCAATATCCACTCCTCTTTCCCTTTGGAGAAGATGGTTTTCGGCTAGGTATCAAGCACAGAGGCATCGCACAAGATTCACAGAAAAAAAGAACAAAACTTACTATGAGGGAATACTTTGTTA
The DNA here is from genome assembly GCF_010389155.1 of Erigeron canadensis. Taxonomy (NCBI): domain Eukaryota; kingdom Viridiplantae; phylum Streptophyta; class Magnoliopsida; order Asterales; family Asteraceae; genus Erigeron; species Erigeron canadensis. Next base: position 7,175,771 of record NC_057769.1, on the reverse strand, counting down.
CACAATACAAGACAGACCTGGGGAGTACTCATTGTTACTTCATGCATGTAAACTTTTCCATCAGTTCTGTGTTGACGGTTACACAATGTTAGAGGTTGATTGATTGTCATACGTAAAAGGTAACCAGAAAAAACTCAGAATTGATACTTTCCAGAATTTGACAACAAATATAGAGAATGGAACCACAGATGCCGCATCGACTGGTAAATGTATACTACTTCCTTCTTCTTTTACCGGTGGGAGCAGGTACATGATGCAAAAGTACTTAGATGCAATGGCTATATGCAAGTCAGTCGGCTATCCAGATTTGTTCATTACGATTACATGTAATCCCAATTGGCCCGAGATTTACCGTTGTTTAGTTGATAAAAATCTCACACCCGAAGACAGGCCGGATATACTTGCTAGAATGTTCAAGATAAAATTGGATGAAATTATAAAAGACTTTGTGAAAGAGCAGTTCTTTGGTCCCGTACAAGCAGGTATAATATACATATATAATTAAGTGTATTCTAAATTGTTGGTTATTTGTAACAAAATACAATTATAATACTATATATTTAATAATTGATTTTTCAAAACTTGCAGTTATTTACACAGTGGAGTTTCAAAAAAGAGGCCTTCCTCATGCTCATATTTGTTTGTTCTTAGTGGCCTCAAACAAATTTCCACGTGCAACTGATGTAGATAAATACATTAGTGCTGAAATACCAAACGAAAAAGAAGATCCAGAATTGTATGTGCTTGTCAAGCAATTCATGATGCATGGACCTTGTAGAGTTGATAATCCCGACTGTCCATGTCTGGTTAAAGGAAAATGTACAAAGAATTTCTCTAAGAAATGGAAGGATGAAACTGCTGTGGATTCAGAAGGGTATCCTGTATATAGACGTCGAAATAATGGGAATACCATTGAAAAAAATGGTAAGACTCTTGATAATGGAATGGTTGTCCCTTATAATGCTACGCTTCTGCGAAGATACCAGTGCCACATTAATGTGGAATGGTGCAATCAATCAGGATCAATTAAGTATTTGTTCAAATATATAAACAAAGGTCCGGATCGAGTTACAGCAAGTGTGTATCAAACTAATACAGATTGAACAACTGATAACAACCAACCCAAAGATGAGGTTAAAAATTACTTGGATTGTAGGTAATTCTTATAATTTTCTTAAACTGTTTTTGGTCATTTCTTTTGATAATATCATGAATGCCTAAGCAATAAAGTATATAACTAATATTTGTTTCACCTAATGTAAATTAAGGTACGTTTCTGCTTCTGAAGCATGTTGGATAATTTTCGGATTTGATATTCATTACAGACATCCTCGTGTGGAAATCTTTCCATTTCACAAAGCAAATGAACAAAGCATAGTTTATGATGATGAAGCACAACTATGTGATGCGGTTTCGAATCCAACAGTCAAACGTTCAATGTTCCTGGAATGGATGAAATTAAATGCGGAAGATAAGTTTGCCAGAACATTGAAATATGTGCAAATTCCTCAGTTTTATGCTTGGATACGTAAGACTAGGAAATGGCAACGAAGAACTGTGGAAGGACATGGTTCTATAGGGAGGATATCCTATGTCCCTCCATCCCTTGGTGATGTATACTATTTGAGAATCCTCCTCAATCATGTTGTTGGACCTCAATCATTTGATGCACTCCTTACTGTCAATGGACGTAAATGTAAAAGTTACAAAGAAGCATGTTTCAAGTTGGGCCTTCTAGATGATGACAAAGAATATGTTAATGCAATTTTGGAAGCATCTCATTGGGCAAGTGCATCGTATCTCAGGACTTTCTTTGTCCAATTACTACTTTCATCCTCTGTAGCCCGACCAGATGATTTGTGGAAGAAAACATGCAAAGTTCTAAGTGAAGATATCTTACACATGTAAAGGAGAATCTTAAATTCTCCAGGTAATTTCATTAACTCATTGCATACATGTTTCAATGTAATTATTGAAAATAAATTATTTAGATAAGAAATTTTCTAAGACGAATTATCAATATTAAAGGTCTGGAGCTTCCCGAAGAAGTTATTCTCAATCTCTGCCTTTCCTATATAGAGCAATTGTTAACTAACAATGGCAGTTCACTCAAAAATTTTCCAGATATGCCTTTCCCTGATACTAATTATGTTTCATCACTAAATAACCATTTAATTGCCAATGAAATGCTATATGACAAAAGGGCTTTGACTATCGAACATCAGCAGTTAGTATCATGCTTAACTGTTGAACAAAAAAGTCTTTATGATACGGTTATCAATTCGGTAAGTAAAAACGAAGGGGGAGTTTACTTTGTTTATGGATATGGAGGCACTGGAAAAACTTATCTTTGGAAGACTTTGACAGCAGCCTTACGTTCAAAAGGTCAAATTGTGTTGAATGTTGCTTCAAGTGGAATAGCATCACTGTTACTAACTGGTGGACGTACCGCACACTCAAGATTTGTTATTCCAATTAACATCACTGAAAGCTCAATTTGTTCAATAGATCCTAGCAGTGAGTTGGCAGCATTGATCAAACTCACTAAATTGATCATTTGGGATGAAGCCCCTATGATACATAAACATTGTTTTGAAGCTCTTGATTGAACAATGAGAGATATTCTACGATCAACCCAACCCAATAGCGAAGATCAAGTTTTTGGAGGGAAAGTTGTTGTATTTGGCGGTGACTTTAGACAAATCTTGCCAGTTATACCAAAAGGAACCAGAAGCATGATTGTCAATGCAAGTCTAAATTCCTCATATATATGGCACCACTGTCAAGTTCTTAAATTGACAATCAATATGAGGCTAAAACTTGGAACACAACAAACTAACTTACAAGATATTCAAGAATTTGCTAAATGGATCTTAAAAGTCGGAGATGGGGTTGTTGGTGCTCACAATGATGGCGAAGCAGAAATTGAAATACCAAAGGAATTGTTAATCACTGATTCAGATGATCCCCTTCAATCACTGATTGATTTTACTTATCCAAATATGTTGAACAGTTTGCAGGATCCCATGTTTTTTAACAACGCGCTATTCTTGCACCAACTCATGATGTGGTTGGAACTATAAATGAAAAGCTGTTGGAAATGATGTCGGGTGAGGAAATGACATACTTAAGTTCTGATAGCATATGTGAATGTGAAGATACTAATGCAATTGATGCCGCTTTGTTCTCACCAGAAGTCATCAATGGACTTAGATTGACCGGATTACCCAATCATAAGTTGGTGCTCAAAGTTGGAGCCCCAGTAATGTTATTGCGGAACCTAGATAAACAAAATGGCTTGTGTAATGGCACACGTTTACAAGTCGTCAGATTGGGAAAACATGTCATTGAAGCCAAAATCATAACAGGAACAAACATTGGCACTCACACTTTAATCTCAAGATTAAAGATGACACCCTCTGATAAAAGGATTCCAGTTAAGATTTCTCGAAAACAATTTCCTATTTCAGTTTGCTTTGCTATGACAATAAACAAGAGCCAAGGACAATCACTCGATCATGTTGGTTTGTATCTTCCAAGACCAGTTTTTAGTCATGGGCAATTGTATGTTGCGGTCTCGAGAGTGAAAAGCAAAAAAGGATTGAAAATTCTAATACAAGATGAAGACTTCAAAGTGAAGAACACAACCACAAATGTTGTCTATAAAGAAGTGCTTCAATGTTTGTGAAGATTGAAATCTGAATATGAAAGCTTGTAGTTTTTTAATTGATGTAAACATTTCTGGAGCCTAATGCACATTCAATGACTGTTACTTTTGATTGTTGTAATTCTGCTTTCTAATACAATGATCAGGACACTTATTTTGTAAACAGGTGATTATCAAATTCACATCTACTGGAAAGCCAAACTTGAGTACTCAAAATACAAAGTTCAAATCATTAGTTCATTACACAACACTAAATAAAGGTTAAAAAGTATTCAACATCCAGATTAAATAAACACTTGAAACTTAAAAAAACATCATGCTACTAATACATGCTTCCCTTAACAAACATCAAGTACAATTACTTCTCTAGGTACACATTTTTGAACATTCAATGCAAACCTTATCCAATTAGAGACCTTTAACTTTGTTCTTTCAATAAAAGAAGCCCAATCCATCACCACAAATAGGTAGCTTTTGTCACCATACAACTGCCTATCAATGCACAATTCCAATGACACGGTGAAAACCATTTGACGATAATGAAGAATAACCTGTGGATAAGTGAACAATTTGTGTGTGCTAACAAAGATTGTGGGCACAGCCTGCAAAAAGAAAGCTTTCTTCTACTTAATCCACTACCACCAAAACTTTGTTACATCAATTGTAAATATACAAAGAGCAGTCATTTTAATTATCAAAAAAGCTGGGAAAAGCATATAGTGTTTGTACCAGAATGGGTGTTTGCACACCATGATATTGAATCTTTTGGAAAAAAATAGGGGTTAAAGTCTTCATGTTTCAAATGATGACCCCTACACTGATGGTTAATATCTTCATCTTTGTAAACCAAACACAGGTGATCATCTGCAGCTTCTTCAACATCTATATTCAAAAATCAAGTAAAATAACATAACTCATAAGTCTGTTTATCCTCATGCTAACAACTGATACCACATAACTCAAGTAGAAGTTAAAACTTACTTAAAGCAAGCGCATCTTCACCAATCCCATGAGTATTGAATACATCAACCTTGAAAGTCAGATTCTTTAACTTTGTCAACCTCATAAAGTAACCAACTTTAACATTGTTTTTACAACAAAAATTGGTCCAAGAAAGACCTTCGAAACCACCTGCAACTCTTTCTTCTTCACCAACACCATGAAAAAATATTTTGACATTATCTTCAAACCTTTTGCCAATAACCTTGGTAAAGGTTTCATCATAATTTGAAACACTTGCATTTAACTCCCACAACAACAATGGATAAAATAGCTACATGGAAAAAGGGATTTTATGACATACACCACACAATCACATAAACACATAGATAAAAAGATATACTTAATTTGAATATACCTGCTTTAAATATGTAGAATCAGTAACCTCAATTATACAACTGGAAATCCTAGAAGAATCAGGAATATCCTGGTACTCCCGACCTTCTGGACTGAAACAATCAACTTGGAATGTTTGCTTATGTATCCAAGTGAAACATAATCGACAGAAATCTTTATATGGTCGAGATTCCAAAAACAAACCCCACTGCCCACCATGAAGCTTTACACACTCATCTTCAACATATTCAACTGAAACATAGTACCTACGCTTAAGGTAATCGACCAATTTCAATTTCTTGCAATTTGCTAGTATGAACCTCGTGAACTCTTTAGGTAAAATCTATATTAAATAAATATACACCACACAAATTATAAACAAATAACGGGTTCTTCAATCACTGTTCTTAATATTTGAAATCAATGATAACCACAATGTATACTTACCAAACCTTCAACAAAGTTCCTATCGTCACCCAACCAAATGAGAAATTGGAAATCCAAATGCTGGTATTCAAATAAAGAATCATTAGGAACAGAAAGTATTTATGTGTAAAAGAAGTCATCAATTTTAACTAATTGGTAATTCGATATGAATCTGGATCTACAAAGGAAACCAAAATTAGGGTTCGAAATCAGCTACTACAATTGTGAAGAATTATTGTAAATACAAATACTAATTAAAGAACAAAAAAATGGCAAATTCTTACCTCAATCGACATCTTCACTAACAAAGTAACTATCGAATATGGAAATTAGTTGAAGCAAAAATATGTGCAGTTTAAAAAAAAATACAATCTATATCGATATATATGGAGTGGTACAGTATATGATTTAATTTAGTAATTTTCTTTTAAATATAATTACCTAAGAGGTATATATTAATAAGATAAAAAATTTAAAGGTTTATTTTGTTTGACAAATGATGGTCATGAAATGCAAAGTATTTTTTTAAAAAACTATTAAAGTACCATTGTCATAATATATAAACAGATATAAAATTGTATGTCCTAAAATTCTTTTTTAACAAATTAATGGTTTAAAAAAAATAATTAAATATTTAGGTGGCTTATATGATTACCATTGTTGATTTAAAATATAGTTCTATTGACGATGTATACACATTTGATAAATAATTTACTAATTATTGGTTTATTCATAATCTTATTAATTAGTTTTTATCTAATATATTAAAATTCTAAACTAATTAATTAATTTTCTCAAAAATAATGTTGTATCAATTTACTAAAATCGATTTTTAAAAACCTACCTGCGTTTTTCGCGGGATAAAAATCTAGTTTATTTATATAGTAGCATTTCTTTTCTTAGACATCCGCTAACAAGTTAAATGTTTTGTTTATGCTCATCGGCTCATCGCGCATATGATTACTCGTGAATCCGTGATCAGTTAGTAGATGAAGAGATGGGGTAAAAAAGAAGAAAAATTACACACATACAATAAACAACTATACTTCAACCTTTCTTGTATTCCTTTGTAATCAAATTTCTTCCACGAAATTTACAAAGTATCTATGAACGGGACCACATATTTGCTTTACTAATATTAATCACGGGAAGAACAACGTACTTTTCGATTCGTACATGGTGTCCATTATACTTTTTCATTGATGATGTTTACCCACATACTTTTTTTTTGTACGCAGTTGACCAATATTACCGACTATCACAGGTGAACCGGTCAACTTTGGGTCAACCGTGTACAAAAAAAAGTATGTGGGTAAACCTCATCGATAAAAATGTATGATGGGCAACCGTGTACAAATGGAAAAATACCTTGGTCTTTTCGTGATTAATCAAAAAAAATAAGTAGTGATGTATGGCTAAAAAAAATCTTATGGATGATCTCGCATACTTAATACATGCGAATCTTTCTTACTAAAAAAGGACTAACAACCAAATATTTCATACGAAACCCAAAATACAAAAATTTTAAACATTTTGACGTTGTGGATGTTGCATATCATTGCAACCCAATAATAATGAATGTTGGTGCCCGACTTGAAAATTTGTTTTTTCTTTGTAACGAGGTCTTAAGACCCGTGCGTTGCACGTCCGGGATGAATTATATTATTTTCATTTTTAACGCGTGGTTTAAAAATGATCTATATTAGAACGATGTTGAGTTGTGTGTAAGAGTATAGCTATAATATGAACATAATTATGAAAATAGAATGTAAGGAAACAATTGACAATATAATATATAGTTGTGTTGATTAAAAAGTACATGTTTACGAACGTTGATTAAAATTGGATTAATCACGAGAAGACCAACATACTTTTCCATTTGTACACGGTTGCCCATTATACTTTTTTATTGATAAGGTTTACCCACATATTTTTTTTTGTACACGGCTGACCCAAAGTTAACCGGTTTACCTGTGATAGTCGGTAATATTGGTCAACCGTGTACAAAAAAAAATATGTGGGTAAACCTCATCAATAAAAAAGTATAATGGGTAACCGTATACAAATGGGAAAGTATGTTGGTCTTCCCGTGATTAATCATTTATCATAATATACTTGCATTCAAATAAGAATCGTAACAAACTTCTCTTTTAAGCATATCTACCAATAAACTAAAACATGATTAAATCATTAATTAAACAACACTGGGCACATTGTCCTTTTAGTCTTATTTTTATTCTAAGAATTAAAATTATTAGATTAATATATTAATAAATCATTTATATTATATCTCTAATTTCCTAATTCTAATACAAGTTTCCCTATTGTACTAAATGTCAAACGCCTACGCAATTTCAGTCTTATATATACACCTATTTAATTTATTTGGTAATTTATACATATGTACATATTTAGAATTAACTAAGTTTTTCATCAAGAAGTTTTTTCAAGATCGAATCAACAGTTTAATTCAAGGTATTGTAGTAATTTGATTAATAGTAATATTTATACTTTTGTGTTTTTGATTGCTTATTGGATAATAAACTTATATTTGTATTATGTGTATGTGTGTTTTGTATGAACATATGGTTTTGATTTTGTGTCTTTCGAATACATCTTAAACAATAACCAACATGATAATCAAATTATAGGTATGTTTAAAATATCTTTAGATTTAAGTATTTAAAATCAAGTACAATAATATTTATGAGTCACCGTGTATCGCACGAGTATTAGTACTAGTTAGTTATAAAAGGCTATTACACATTGTATGCATACAGGTTTGAGGGGTTTTTACATGAATATATTCTTCACAGTTATCTAAAATTTTGATTTTTTATTTGTCGCACATTGTCACTCATTGATAAGTCATAATTAGATATATATTAAATGATCTAAAAATGATTATATAGATTATTTTTATATGGAGTATGCGTATATTTTGTGAAATTCAGGTTTGTATTAAAAGGATAAAATACGACTTTAAATGGTGTTCAAATGAAGCTAGATTGTTTGAGTATTGCCATAAGCTGTTTACGACCCAACAAAGATGTGCAAATTGACAAGTTGAAGAGTTGCGTTGGTATAAGCATTTGGGCCGTGGTTTACTATCAGCCCAACATCTTTGTTTGGAATGGACTACATAGATTAAGGAAACAGAGGCCCATTAGTGAATTTATAGCTTTTGGTTTTGACGTCGGCTGGAACTTGGAAAACTCATGTGGGCGACAAGCTAAAGAAAAAAACTATATATATTAATTGCATGATGAGGAAGTCGACATATCCCTTGCGCCAGAATTAATTTTGTGGGTTTTTAAAAGTTCGAAAAATCACATAATATAATTCGGCTGGCAATTAATTCGAGGGGGATTTTGGTCGACATTTAATATCATTCGACATATAATTCTCTTTGGCGGCTGACATATTTTCGGACGAACAGAAAACATACTTTAAAAGGAAGCAAAATGTTAAAAACCTATAAAAAAATTTTAAAATTTTATAAAAAATTTAAAAATACATGACAAAATTATATTTGAAGGGGGGCATTGGACCCCCTTGCCCCCCCTTTAGTACCGCCCATGCGCGAAGCAATATGCCACCATCGAATTCATGGAGCAAATCTTATCAATGGTTGGTGATTCGAAGATGATGATGTCCGGCTAAAATTTTTGCAAGCTCTACCGATGAACAATTGTTAGTTAATTTTACTTAATGAACTTTACTTTCAGTCTCGCAAACATTGTTTCTTTTTAGATTATAATCCATATGACTGATTGAGTATTTTTTATTCACTATTATTTGATTTGGATTTTCGTAAGACAACTTATTGCGAGTTAATGATTTGTGCCGAGTCCGCCTAGTTTAGGGATTGAGACAGGTCATATAATTAACATAGGTTGTGCCCAAAATTGTTCTTGCCAAATAATAAAATTATGTCTATGTAATTTATAATAAATACTCGGTAAAGTTTATTAGGTAAATTAATCGAGACTTTTGGGATTCGGGAGGGATGCACTTTTTTTTATTATTGTTTACAAGTTCTCTTTTTAATTTGTCTTGTTTTATTATCTTTAAGTCTAGTAATTTAGTTAATTAAAATTAGTTTTTCTTTTTCTTTTCAAAACCAAACAAAAATTCTTAAAACTTGACTATAACCACAGACGCTCATCGTGGGAACGATATCCACTTATCCTATCTAGTATAAGGTATTTAGATTTATTTTTGATTGATACTTCGACGTCGATCACTCATAAGTCATAACTCCAACTAATTTTATCAAATATAAGTGTTATTGGCTTATTTCCTAGAAATTACAAAGTAGGTGCGTGAAGTCTATCGAAATAAAATTAATCCAGATATATATAAGTTGTAGGGGGAAAATAGGAAAAAACATAGGAATTGCGAGCTATGAATTGTAGAGTTTGTCAAAATCAAAGATTCATTTTCTAAGTTGCATTTTGCATGGCTGCACCAAGACATGTTTGAAATTGTTGGGTATAAAAGATTCATTTTTTGTCTTCATTAGAAGTTGCTTGTCTTCTTTTTGTTTTTTAAGTTTGCGTATGCACGTTTGCACGAAATTACGTAGCTACTTACATTAATGGACTCGGCGAGACGGCCACGCGGTTCCTCATAAAACTGGACCAGGGGTCTTGTTAGTTGTTAGTTTATTACTTACTACACAATACACGATGTAGAACGAAAGCTGTGATGGTGATAGTAGTTATTTAAGAGCTAAAGATAGATGTCGTAAATTAAACTCATTAAAATTATTATAGGTATTTTAAGTAAATATATAAATTATTTTAAGTGAAAATTTTTAAAATAATAAATTAATATAATATTATTAACAATTTCGTTGAAACAACATTAAAAAATAAATAAATATTTATAATATAACATAGATATAAATTTATTAATGGACTCTAAGATATGATCACTAGGATGTCATTCATTTAATTTATGTTTTTATTTTTTTTTTCTTTTAAAAAAAACTTTTGCATTTTTTAAGCAATCAATGATTTGAGGTATCTCACACAAGTCTTTCAGTGATGTAAGACCTAGATTTTTGTTGAGTGAGCAAAGTTTTATCGCAATTAAATGTTGTGTCTTTCGACACGCAGAACCGATTAAGACAACATAAGCTAAATCACTTGTTATGAGCAAATCTCGGTAGTTTTAAAAAAAGAAAAAGATACAAATTTGTCCACTTCTTAAGTTTAATATTATTATATGTGACGACCTTGACATTTGGGACACGATTTTGATTGAATAGTTAATTAATAATGTCATAAAAGTATAAAATTACAAATAAAAATAAATGATGAACATCGGCGCGCACAGCCGCACAACTTGAAAAGTTCATTTTCAATGTTTTTTTGTTTGATTTAATATGTGCATGTATAAAAAATTTAAAATAAAGACACTAACAGAGTTAGAGAAACTACTGTTAATAACTATCGTTAATTAAGATTGTAATTATATATATTTATGGTTCCCATAGTAAAAAGAAAAAAATATATTTGTAACATAATCTTGCCTACATAATATAACAAATGTAGAATTGTCGTGAATACGTGACTCCAATTACTGGGATTTCAATAGTTAGTATTTAGTCATTTTATTCTCTAAATTTAAACGGAATATAATTATTCCTGTTGATATCTACACATATAGTTATATGTCATATTCATTTTTGAATATTCATAAATCTCTATACACTATTTAGTGATAAGTCAAAATATATAGTCTTGATGAGTTTTTTAGTGATAATATTTAAAAGTATAAATATAATAATAATTAACTATAGTATATAATTATAAGATAATAACTAAAGAAAAAGTAACATTTAAATTTAAATATTCTAATACATCTTTCCAACACTGAAATGTGATTTACGGTCAACAAGAATTAAAACTTCATTAGAACTCTTGTTTATAATAAATTATTGATCTTAATTTTAAACCAACTCAAATACTACTCTCTACAAATATATATACAAATTTTAGTTATAAAAACCTAAACCAAATTTCCCTTGTTGCTCCTGCCGTCGATAGTTACATGCAACCCCAAGAATCAAAGTTTTATAATCTATTTTCACAAAAGCATTAATCTTAAAGATCTATTGGATTTTGGTATCTAAGGAGTGATCATCAATTTTGGGGTAAATTACTTATCTTATCTTTTCATATATATAAATATATCTTTTTATTTATTGATCTGTTATTATAAGTAGCCTATTTAATGAATATATATTATGGCAAAATTTATAATATCTAATGAAAGTTCTTTTAAGGTTAAATCAAGAGCTTGAAGTATAAATCATATTAATGTTAGGAGTTTACGTATTTATTGTAGCATAATAATTAATGTAATTAAAGAAATCTAATTATGAAGGCATGAAAATCATAATAACAGATGTAAATAGGTGTTGGAAAGATTTGAAAGTTTATATATGAATATTAGTTATAGTAGTCTTTAAAACAGTAAGTTTGAGTTATTTCAGAATCTGGACAAATTCGGTTTGTTAACTTGGAAAGGTCGTTTTTTGGTCATGGAAGATGGTTAAGTCACGTTTTTGGTGTCTAAAATTAAATTCAGGAAGTGTACTTTCTGGTGGAGTTGGTTTCGTGTCAATATATGAAGTTTAATGTTGTCAAACGAATTTTATAACAAAACTGCGCAAAGCTGAGTTTTCTGAACAGATTTGAGTCGACTTCAAATAGTCATATCTTGATCGATTTTAAGAACTGAAAGTTTATGCTTTTCCAGAAACATGTTTAAGATGTTAAGAGTTGATATCCAAAAGAATGGATTTTTTTGAAGTTTCGAAGGTCCTTAACTTTTATAAAACTTTTCTGTGCGCAAACAGTGATTTTTCTGACTAGTCTGTAATTATGGAATTTTTAAAAAAAGATAACGTGCCAAATAAACTATGTAAAAATTCATGTAAGTATTTAACACTCTAAGGTTACAGTGGTTAAGATTTGAAAGTTTGAATTGTTCGTTTCATCCTAATTAAAAATAGATAAAGTTACCAAAAATTTCAGTGAATATGAACTTATAGAAACCAATGATACATCATTAAAACAAATACACTATATTAAGTTATGTGACTTGTAACTTAAAAATATATGACAAATCAGGTTGTAAACATTTTGAAAGTAGTCATATGTGTATTTCATCAAATACGGGTAACAATGGACGTTTATTGACCATGTCCATAATTGTAACTTGTGCTTATATATGTTGTGAAGATTCTAGTGACCTTTTTGGACTTTGCACAACTACTTGCTTATTGAGGTGAGTTTCGTGGCCCCTTTATATATTATTTCTTTGGGGGAAAATGATGCTCAAAACACTTTTGATTTCTTTACTAGTTGTGTCAAAACTAGTTTGTTTTCTTGCACAAATACGTGTAATTATGAAATGTGTATGCTAGCTTGCTTGTGTTGATTTCTATGATGTAATAGATGCATGTCGATATCTATTGAGGACTATTTACGACAATAGATGTCTGTCGATATCTATTGAAGGCTATTTACGGCAATAAATGTCTGCCGATATCTATTGAAGACTATTTATGGATAACAGTGATAACTATTAACCAACTTTATACTCCAGCTGGTAGTTTGTTGGTATAACAATGTGTGATTGAGATGTTGACAAGTATTGATGAGATTGAGTTGTTGGCAAGCAGTGATGAGTTTGTGTTGTTGGAAAACTATGATGGCATTGATCAGTATTTGGTATGCATACATGCTACTACATGTTTATATTTACACTATTGTCCAAACCACTTATATCATGCACAACAAATTCATTTGTATTCCTTTAAACCTACGATCTCACCAACGTTATGTTGACATTTCCGAGCATTCATTTTCAGGTTTATAACAATGCTTAAGGAGGCCGAGCATAAGGACTTCAGGAAGACTAAAAAAAGAGATCCTTCATAGACTCCTAGATTGCATTTGAACATTGAACTCTATTTGCTATTTGCTACATCTTTTGATATTTATGACGTGTTGCCTAGACTTAACCCGCTTGTAGGAAATACATTTATTTGGATTTCATTTAGTATGACTCTATTATAAATTCTATGTGCTATGCTATGTCTTTTCGTCATATCCTACGATTCCGTCTAAGGTGGGGTGTGACAAAAGTGGTCAGCTTTGTACGTATTATGCCTATCATAATTTCCATGATCGAAGAAATTAAACGTGACTTTTGTCCTTGAAAACCTACGTAGCACGTCATTTTTAAGATAATAATGAGAAAGGAATAAAAATGTTAAATAACTAAGATTAATTAAGGCTATTTCCAATATTAAAGACGTTTTTATGTATTCTTTAACTGTCACATTATATCATATCCTTACAAATCTTTAAATTCTTTAATTTTACCTTAAATCATACAAATATCTTTACGTATCTTTATTTCATATAAAAAGAATAAATGAAAATATCATAGATATCTTAAGGATATTAAGAATATGTCTTTTAACTATGGACACATAGGTATGGATAACAAGGACCAATATATTATTCAATATTATATTATGAACAAGGATAGAAAAGCAAAGGGTGTGTAAATGGCATAGAATGATATTAATTGCGAACAGCCATGTAGCGGAAGAGGAAAAGTATGCCAATGTTTTACGTCGATGTCCTAAAGCCCGCAGCTGTACTCTAAAATAATTGTTTTTACGAGATGGATGTATCTAAAACAATATTTCAAGATCAATCAGGATAAAAATCTAAGACGATCTTCCCTTCATATCGATATTCAGATTTATAACTATTACAATCCAAATTTAATATATCACACTTAAAACTTTTAACTAAAATATATTCAACTATTTAAAATGTTAATTTCTTGTTCGTAGGCAAGAAAATCACAAATAGGATGTCTCAAATGAAAACCCTCCAATATATATTAGGTTTCCGGCCAAATGGTCGAGAGGGACATAAAAAAAAAGTGTTTACAAGCACGCTCCTAATGTTACAATCAATCGGCATGGTGGTGCCGATCGATATTTAAAACCGACGCCCCGTGCCAATATGTGCCCTGATTTGTAAAGGGTGGATGTCGCTGCCACTAGCTACATATATACCAATATTACGTGCTGAACGAATATGTTCACATATAACATTCATATGTGAATACTCAGTTATAACTTAGAAGTTTTTATGGTTCTTCAAATTTAAATGGTCCTCACATGAAACTTTTTCTATCCTATATATATATATATATATATATATATATAGGGGTGAGATATTTTGAGACCACCTCTTATTTTAGGACCAACTAGGACCATTGATTTTTGTACACCATCATCATCTACTACGATATACAAGACTTTTTTGTAAAAACACTAAGACTTTCTGGCGATGGACCCACCAGAAAATCATGTGTAAGTTACTTACATGATTTTTCTGTGGGCCCGTCGCTGGAAAGTCTTAGTGTTTTTGCAAAAAAGTCTTGTATATCGTAGTAGATCATGATGGTGGTGTGTAATTTACGAAAATCAATGGTCCTTTTTTGGACTTTTTTTAGTTGGTCTTAAATTATCTTTCCCCTATATTTATATATATATAGGGGAAAGATAATTTGAGACCAACTAAAAAAAGTCCAAAAAAGGACCATTGATTTTCGTAAGTTACACACCACCATCATGATCTACTATGATATACATGTGTAAGTTACACATGTGTAAGTAACTTACACATGATTTTTCTATGGATCCATCGCCGGAAAGTCTTAGTGTTTTTACAAAAAAGTCTTGTATATCGTAGTAGATCATGATGGTGTACAAAAATCAATGGTCCTAGTTGGTCCTAAAATAAGAGGTGGTCTCAAATTATCTCACCCATATATATATATATATGAGAAAGATAATTTGAGACCAACTAAAAAAAGTCCAAAAAAGGTCCATTGATTTTCGTAACTTACACACCACCATCATCATCTACTACGATATACAAGACTTTTTTATAAAAACACTAAGACTTTTCGGCGACGGGCCCACAGAAAAATCATGTATAAGTTAACTTACACATACACATGTGTAAGTTTGTGTAAGTTAACTTATACATGATTTTTCTGTGGGCCCGTCGCCGAAAAGTCTTAGTGTTTTTACAAAAAAGTCTTGTATATCGTAGTAGATGATGATGGTGTACAAAAATCAATAGTCCTAGTTGGTCCTAAAATAAAAGGTGGTCTCAAAATATCTCACCCATATATATATATATAACCGACTACACCCTTAGTCACCCTTGGTTGAACTTGAGGTTATTAAAAACCAATGTAAAGGTGAAGAAAGTTCCATGCGATTTCCTTAATTAATAACTCATCGAGTATTATAAATACATTGCATAACTTTAATTTTAGCCTTCATATCATTTCTCTAAATTCTAGCCTCAATCAGTATAATTGTTTCTTTCTCAAAATGGTTAAAGATCATTTCCCTACACAATATCACATTGGAGCTACTTTATACAACATTAGCACAATCTCACTTTCTAAAGCCAAGAAAAGATGGCGCCTCGCATATTTTTCGATTCATTTCTCCAACTCCATTTCCAAACTTTCCAAGAAACCAGTACATTACCCGATCACGACTGAAATAGTAGCAGCAGCTTCTTCGCGTGATGATGATTATAGTGAGCGACTATATGACGTTGACCAGACTGAGCTTGTCGATTTGATGAAAACGAAGAACTTGAAGATGCTTATTCGCAAGTTTCATGGTGTGAATGGCTTAGCTCTAGCTCTCGAGACCAATCTTGAAAGCGGGACAAAAAATGGCCAAGATAACGCAAGAAGAAAACGTGTATTTGGTTCCAACACTTGCGTAAAGAAACGTAGCAAGAGTTTTGCTTCTTTTGTGGTGATGGCTTGCAAGGATACTACTATTCTTATTCTGTTAGCATGTGCTGCACTTTCTCTTGGGTTCGGTTTTAAACAAATCGGCGCTAAACAAGGTTGGTATGAGGGTTGTAGTATCGTTCTCGCCATCTTTCAGATTATCATTGTATCGACATTTATTGAATATTGTCAAGAGAGGCATTTTGACGATTTGTCAAAAATAAACAACAACATCAAGACAGAAGTTATACGAGAAGGAAGGAGTAAAAAAATATCGATTCTTGATGTTGTGGTTGGGGATGTCGTCGTTCTCAACGTAGGAGATCAAATACCAGCCGACGGATTGTTCATAAATGGACAATCTTTGTACGTGGACGAGTCAAGTATGACAGGGGAGAGTGATCATATACATATTGATGCCATCAAGAAACCATTTTTGTTCTCGGGTTCAAAGGTGGCTGATGGGCATGCTCGAATGCTTGTGATAGCAGTCGGGGTGAACACGTATTGGGAGAAGACAATGAGCTCTACAAGAAGCGGCGGTTCCAAGGAGCAAACGCCAATGCAATCTCGTCTCATTAGACCAACCACCATTATTGCATATATTGGTCTTATAGTTGGTTTCATTGAATTTGCAATTATGTTGATTCGCTATTGCACTGGATACACAAGAGATAAGAATGGCAACTGGAACTATGATGGGCAATGTACAGATACAAACGACATTCTCAACTCTTTTACACGTGCTGTGATGGCAACCGCTGAAGGCCTACCTCTAGCCGTTACTTTCACACTTGCTCGTGCCGTGAAGAGAATGATGGCTCATCAGGTTTTGGTCAGGAAGTTGTCGGCTTGTGATACCATTGGTGCAGCCACTATTCTATGCACCGATAAAACAGGAACTTTGACAACAAACCAAATGAAAGTTACAAGGTTCTGGCTTGGAAATGATCTCGTTGAAGATGATTCTTACAGAGAAGTAGACGAAAAAATTCTTAAACTTTACCGTGAAGGAGCCGGTTTGAATACTGCTGGTGATGTTTACAAATCAATTCCTAATGAGTATACTGGTAGTCCAACTGAAAAGGCAATTCTGTCATGGGGTGTGACTAATTTGGGTATTGATATGGAGAAACTGAAAGAAGATTCTACGATTCTCCACGTTGAGACGTTTAATTCTGAGAAGAGACGAAGTGGAGTTTCTGTGAAGAGGAAAGAAGATAACACCATCCATGTCCACTGGAAAGGAGCTGCAGAGGTGGTGCTGGAAATGTGTTCAAACTATTATCAGAAAGACGGTCTTGTAAAGGCGATAAATCAACAAGAGAAGACACAATTTAAGAAGATCATTCAAGGAATGGCAGCAAGTAGCCTCAGGTGCATTGCTTTTGCTCATAAGGAGATTCCAGCAGATCATGGTACAACCGAAAAAACACTAAACAGAGAAGAATTGACATTGCTAGGCATTGTTGGGATCAAAGATCCATGTAGACCAGGGGCAAAGAGAGCTATTGACACGTTCAAGTCTGCGGGGGTGCAAGTTAAGATGATAACCGGAGACAACATTTTCACAGCAAAAGCCATAGCCACAGAATGTGGGATACTAGAAGCTGGTGAACATGTAAGCAAAGGAGAGGTAATAGAAGGTAGGAAATTCCGTAACTACACGAATGACAAACGAATGAACAAAGTTGACAACATTCGTGTCATGGCAAGATCATCTCCTTCTGACAAGCTTCTGATGGTGCAGTGCCTGAAAAAGAAAGGTCATGTGGTTGCAGTCACAGGTGATGGTTCTAATGATGCACCCGCTCTGAAAGAAGCAAATGTTGGGCTTTCCATGGGGATTCAAGGCACTGTGGTGGCTAAGGAAAGCTCAGATATTGTCATTTTAGATGATGATTTTGCATCTTTTTTCGAGGCATTGAAATGGGGGCGGTGTGCATACATCAACATACAAAAGTTTCTTCAATTTCAAGTTCCTGCAAATTTTGTAGCTCTTGTTATCAACTTTGTTAAAGCGGCTTCCGCAGGAGGTATTCCCCTAACTTCAGTCCAACTATTATGGACCAACTTTATCATCAATATCTTAGGTGCTCTAGCATTTGCTTTCGAGAAGCCCACTAAAGAACTCATGCAAAAGCCGCCAGTAGGTCAAGCCACACCTCTTATAACAAACGTCATGTTGAGGAACATGTCTGCGCAATCTTTGTATCAGATAGTGATTTTGTTGACTTTTGAGTTTAGAGGTAGATCAATGTTCAATGTAAATGAGAAAGTGAAGAATACTATTATCTTCAATACATTTGTGCTCTGCCAAGTGTTTAATGAGTTCAACTCAAGGAAGTTGGAGAAGAGAAACATATTCAAAGGTCTTCGCAAGAATCGTGTATTCCTTGGGATTATTGGGGTGACTATAATTCTTCAAGTATTGTTGATGGAGTTCCTACAAGCATTTGCAGGTATAAAGAGATTAAATGGGAAAGAATGGGGAATATGTATTGTATTTGCAGCCTTATCGTGGCCTATGGGGGTGTTGGTGAAGTTGATACCTGTACCAGAAAGGCCATTTCTAAGCTTCATACAAGAATGGGTCTAAGAGTGTCTGTAACGGGTCTTCCACCCTGCGTCGAAGCCCAACCATCTAGGGGTGGTGGTTTGAACTGTTAAATCATCAGGCAATTGGTGTCATTGTAGGGTCTTTGTGGTGTGGAAGGCCGGCGTTGGTGTGTCGACGTTAGGCATAAGTTGGGTCCGTTGGAAATGCTATTTTTTTATAAGATTTTTTTTTAAATTGGGTATTGGGATATTATGGGTCTAGTTTTTCAGGTTATCGTTACATTTACAAAAATAGCTAGTGTGTTTGTGGTTTCTATGCTAAATTGTGTTAAAGTGGTTAAGTGTCTCAGAAAGAAAGTAGAGAGAACGGAAAAATGGAAGGTAAAATTGGCAAAAGGTCATTACAAATGGTTGGAGAGGGGTTTATTAAGGCACACATTTTGCATTAAACCCCCTCCTTAATTACACATAAGTCCTTGACTAATTACATTACAAACCTTCCTAATTAAACATGATTAATACAAAAGAAAATACAATTACATATTTACAAAACACGCACTAACATATAAAATTCAAGAAAGAAAGAAAAAAAAAATATAGTTATCAGTCGACAAACCTTGTCTCTATCGAGTCACATTTGAATAAGGGAGCTGATATTTACACGGAATTATTTACTTGATACACTAAAAAGTAGCATGAATAGACAATTTTACCTTTTAATATGGTTGGAGTACAATTTATAATCATAAACTTCTAAAAATTGGAAGTATTGTGCGGTAGCCACCGGATCTTACCTCACTTCCAAATCCACCACTTCATAGTGGGAGTTACCATCAAGATTGGATCTCTAATTAAAGTCTGTATGTATCGACAGTACTAAACTCATTTCCGATACATATATATAGCTACCGACAACAATTACAAACACATAGATGCATCGATGTATTGCATATGTACAGAAAAGATAACCCTTTGGTATTTTTTTCTGATGCGATATATCTCGATTTAGGGACTTACCATACATTAACCATATATTCCTGTAGCTTAATTTGTGATGACCGAGTTTGAAGAAAACTAGCCGGTGATGATAAATCGATTGAACATCACTATAGTAGTTTACTAGGGTTGATGAATGAGGCAAAAGATAAATCCTAATTTTTAGTGGTCTTTCTCTAACTGTCGACAACAATATATATCAAATGATAGTGACTTTAAAATCGATTGAACATCACTATATAGTTCGTACCCGATGAGTCAAGGAAGCCGGAAGCACATGATACTGGAATAAGGAATGACTTTGACTTTTTGACGTACGAGTAAATTATTTAGAGGACATGAATTATTAAAAGACTTTAAAGGGTATAATAGTCCATTCCATCCAAATTCTGTAGACGAAGTAATATTTTCCGTGTAAAAATCATCTACATTTGAGTAATCCCATCAACATATTAACTAGTGATTTTTAATTAATTATACATTAATCATTCACTCATCAGAAAGTAAACGTTACATAACCAATGATTGAAGATCTCAACAACTTTTTGATAAAGACAGTATTAGACTTTTGTCAATAATATTGAAGAGATGAGAATATTGTTGGTCAAATACTCAAATTAGTGGAAATATCTCAACGCTTTCTGTTGGGTAGTATATTATTGTTGCTGTATATTTCAGATTCGAATAGGCTATTTATTGCCTCTAATTTTTTATATATTTTTTTTATTTATCCCAAAAAATATTACAACTCGTTTCGAAACATCAAATTGCTTAGACATTCAAGCAACAATACCTACCACCGCCAATTTCTACACTTACAATGCCTAAATTAGTTGTTTGGATAATCTTACATGGATCCCATCGATAGTTTGGCTTATCATCCTAATCAATGAGATGAAATAAGGAGAAAATATTGGGTTAATGGACCGTGTCAACCACGTGGTCGTAAATTACCACTAAAGAATGATAGGGAAGATGTTTTGGTGTGGAGCGGTACGGGAAGTATGGTAATTAGTTAGAATCTGGTGATGACGTGCTTTGTTGCTACTTGGCGAGTATATTGATGTATTACAAAAAGAACAGATTATCATGGTTTAATGAGAGAAACATTTTTTGGTCATATTTTGCTCCTAACATTCATTCTGTTTAATTGCAGTTTCTTTTGTTGCTATTTTTTGATTTTTGTTTGTTTTTTTTTTCTTGGTGAAACAGTGTAGAATTATGGCTGTTTTTTGTTGCAGAGTTTTGGCTATATCAAACTGTTAGTGGTGCAGAATTGTAGCAGTTTTCATGCTGTTTTTTGCTGTGCAGAATTTTGGCTTCTCCAAGCTGTTTTATGCTGAAAATTGCTGCTGTCTAAGGTTTTTCTTATGCTGTTTTTTCTTTAATAGTTTGAGGTAAGTTTTCGTGCCCACAGCCTTTTAAATTCATGGATCCGCCAAATAAACAACATAGTAGTTACATAGTGTTGGCCCTAAACGAAGCCGGAGAACTTATATTAACAGTCATATGGTGTGATACATAACCATCTAAGAAATTTTCTGATACGAGTCCGTATAAATGTTTCATGTTCTGCAGATTGTGTTTTTAAGATTTGTTTAAAGAATAAGTTTAAGTGTTTAACAGACAGAACAGCAAGGGGGAAATGAAGTTATTAAGTGTCGAAAAGCTTACATCTTGCACCCTTCATAAGGTATTGAAGAACCGGGTAACCAAGTGTTGGGGTACTAAAATACACTTTAGCTTAATTTATACATAACCCCAGTAGCAATTATACAAGATACAGTTAAAAACCACAATAGCCTCCATAAGCTTAATAAATTAGAAGAAAAAAAAGAAGCTTAATTTACTAGCATCATCGTAAAACATGAACACTAGTTTCACTAAAGATGAGCTTAAACTAAAGTATTAACAACACGATCCTTCAGTGAAAACACACACTCAAAGAGGCTACTGGAAAACTAAAAACATTTGTATATTTGTAAATTTGCTAGTCTCATAGTCAAACATATTGGTTGTATCTACAGCTTGTAATTACATGGGTAAAAGTATAAAACTACCCTGCTGGAACAAGTTTGGGGTACTAAAATATACTTTGCCCATCACATAAAAATTTGGAACAATGAAATGCAAATATATGTAAAATACTGTAGACCTGTAGTGTTCTGTGTTCCGTCCAGACCTGTACTTATCCACCTTTTTTTATAGCTTGAAAATGGTGTATTCGGTACTGGTATAAACTTTGTGACCAACCCGATAGGCAACGATAAGTCTGCAAAAGTTATACAAATTCCCCACTGCTTTCTATTCAATTTCCCCGTCTCTGCAAAATTATTTAAGTAGTACTCCATCATCACAACCTGAATTATGATAGTCATCCCAATAATGTTGAGAAATACGTGGTTTGTAAAGACCTTCTAACACATTTCTATTCTCTGCCTTCCTTGAGCTAAATTCATTGAACACTTGGCAGAGAACAAAAGTATTGGAGATTACACTAATACCACTATTCTTCACTTTCTCATTTACATTGAAAATTGGTCTACCTCTGAACTGGAAGGTCGACAACAAGACTATCTTAAATTTTTTACCTGCTTCTTTGGTAACGCAAATTTACATCTTAGTTTTTTTTATTCTACTAATTATGAATATATTTATAACCATACTAGAAAAATACGTCCATACTCTGATAAGAATATCTTATCAGGGTACAAAGAATCAGGTAACCAAGTTTTGAGTACTAAAATACACTTTAGCTTTCTTTTATACATAATCCCAATAACAATTATACAATGAACTGACACTTCCAAGTATACATCTGATGACCAACAAACACTAAAATAAAAAACCTCACTTTAAGGCCCGAAATAAGAACTCCGGTTTTAAACTTTCAAATTCACACACCACACGTTGTCACTTAACCAGTTGCCGGCTTGCCGCATAGGAATATGGGATGAAAGTGGTCATGGCACTTCCGGTTTTAGGTGAAATGATTTAATCCAGTAGTGTCAATTCGGGATATAATGGTTCTACAATATTTTGAGCAATGAAAACTTGTTTGACAAACTAGATGGCAAAAAGTTTTCCAACAAAATTCTTATACAAGATGCAGTTACATACAGAAAAACCACAGTAACCTTGTTTACTAGCATCGTTGTAAAAAATAACAGTAGTTGCACTAAAGATGAGCCTAAATTAAAGCATCAACAAAACCATCCTTCTGTGAAAACATATTGCATACTATAAGTCAGTTTACAAGATACTAAAAAGTGTAATTAAATTAAATAGTACTATAAATACATAGTTTTACACTTAGTAACATAGGGTAGCAAAAACCCTAACTTGGTAAACCAACTTTGGGTTACTACTTTGCCCATTACATTACAATTTGGAACAATGAAGAGCAACTTAAAGTAAAAAAGTGCAGTGTTCTGTCCATACCTGTACTAAATCCACCTATGTTTATGGCTTGCAAGTGGTGTATTTGGTACTGGTATAAACTTTGCAACGAACCCGATAGGCAACGATAAGGCTGCAGAGATTATACAAATTTTCCACTGCTTTCTATTCAATTTTTCTGTGTCTGCAAAATTATTTAGGCACTCCACTATCACAACCTGAATAATGATAGTAATCCCAATAACACCGAGAAATATGTAGTTCTTGTAAACACCTTTGAACACATTTCTATTATCTGGTTTTCTTGAGTTGAATATATTGAACACTTGGCAGAGAACGAAAGTATTGAAGATCATAGTGTTCTTCACTTTCTCATTTACATTGAAGATTGATCTACCTTTGAACTGGAACGTCGACAACAAGACTATCTGATACAGAGCCTGTGCCAGTATGTTTCTGCACATGTCATTTGTTAAAATGGGTGCACCTCTATCCATGGGTAGATTATGCTTGAGTTCTTTAGCAGGGCACTCTGTTGCAAGTGCTATAGCGCCTAAACTATCCATGAGGATGTTGACCCACAAAAGTTGGACTACCGTTAGAGGAGCATCAGTAGCACAAGCAGTTGCAATGGAGTTGATGGCAAGAGCTGCAATAGTTACGGTAAGTTGATGTTTAACAAACTTCCGGATGTTCTTGTATGCACGCCGCCCCCATCTCAATGCCTCTACGATAGAACCAAAATCATCATTTAAGATGACAATGTCCGAGCTCTCCTTGACCACCTCAGTACCCTGAATCCCCATGGAAAGTCCAATGTCTGCTTCTTTCAGAGCATGTGCATCATCTGTATCATGGCCTGTGACTGCAACCACGTGACCTTTCTTTCTCAAGCACTCCACCATCATAAGCTTATCCAAGGGTGTTGATCTTGCCATTACTCGTATACTGTCAACTTTCTCCATTCTCTGATCCTCTGTGAAACTACGAAACTCCTCACCTGTTATTACTTTTCTTCCATCACCCTACAGCGGTACATACATAATTAATCAAAATTTGGGGATGGATTACCATTTCACGAACTGTTATTACTTTTTAATCTAGTTTTTATATTAAAACAAAAATGTTAAGGGTATGCTTGCTTACCGTTACCGGTTGACCAGGTTTAAGTATTCCACAATATGTGGCAATGGCTTTTGCTGTGAAAACATTGTCTCCGGTTATCATCTTAATATCCACCCCAGCCGAACGACAATTCTCAATAGCTTTCTTTGCCCCTAGTCTACATTGATCTCTGATCCCAACAATGCCTAACAATATCAACTCTTCTTCGTTCCCTGTATTATCTTTCTTCTTATGAGCAAAAGCGATGCACCTGAGTGAACTCTCTGCCATACTTCGTATTATTTTTTCAAATCGTATCTTTTTCTCAGGATCTATGGACTTTATAACACCGTTTCTATCATAATAATTTGAACACATCGCTAGAACCATCTCAGCAGCTCCTTTCCAGTGAACATGTACAATATTGTCTTTGTTGTTTCTAATGGAAACCATGCTTCTTTTCTTCTCAGAATTGAAAGTCTCAACATCGAGAATGGTATAATCTTGATTCAGTTTCTCTGTATCCATGGCCAGTTTCGTCACTGCCCATGATAGAATTGCCTTTTCCGTTGGATTTCCAGAATATTCAAGTGCGGTTTCTGAATTGTAATCAATACCAGTGGTATTTAAACCGACTCCTTGATGGTAAAGCTCAAGAACTTTTGCATTTATTGTTCTTATTAAAGAATCATCTTTGATATGGACAAGGCCAACCCAAAATTTCCCAACTTGCATTTTATTCATGGTCAAAGTCCCTGTTTTACCGGTGCATATGACAGTGGCTGAACCCATGGTCTCGCAGGCTGATAACTTCCTGACCATAACGTGATTGCCCATCAATCTCTTTCTACAGTAAGCAAGTGTGAGAGTAACAGCTAGTCGTATGTCTTGTGCAGTTGCAATCCACATACGTGTGAAAGAGTTAAGTTTGTCCAATATATCTGTGTGTTTCTGCTGGCAATCCCACTTTCCATTCTTATGTCTTGTATATCCTGTGAAACGCAGGATCAACATAATTACAAGCACGAGGGTAGAAACTATCAAGCCAACCTTCCGAATTAAATCCATGAGCTTCCCGATACGAGATTGTAACTGTGTTGTCTCATTGGAATCACTGGCGGAAGCAGTGTCCACCCCCACCGATATCACAAGCATTCGAGCGTTCCCGTCAGCCACTTTTGAACCAGAATATAAGAAGGCAGTATCGGTGCCGCCATCGTGTATGTATTTGGTCTCTCCTGTCATTCTCGATACATTAATAAGCAAAGAATGGCCATTGATGATCAACCCGTTGGCGGGAATCTGATCCCCAACACTAAGACATACGATATCCCCGACCACCACATCAGAAACGAGTACTTTTTGCCTCCTCCCTTCTCTTATAGCATCTATCTTTGCATTGTTGCTCCTTTTGGGCAAACTATCAAACTGTCTCTCTTGAAAGAAGCTGGTTACAGAAGACACAACAAGAGCCATGCCGAGGGAGACTAAGATTTTAAGGCCCTCGCCCCATCTTTCTTCTGCCACATTTATGTCGGAAGAAAAGGCAGCAGCAATAAGCAGTATGACAATTGTGGGGTCTCCGAAAGCCCCCACCACAAAAGACCAAAATGGTTTTGGTGTTGGCTTGGAGCAAACATTGGAACCAAATGCAGTTTTCCTTCTTTCTATATCTTGCCCATTTATTCCATGTTCAAGAGTGGTGTGAAGAGATTTAGCCAAGCCTTCGACGCCATTAAACTTTCTAAGCATATCCAAGTCTTTGTTTTTCATCAATTCGGCGAGGGCACTCTGGTCAACACCCCACAATTCTTCCACATTAGCATCAATATTGGTAGCATTTGGACTAGTTTCAGGAGCTGTATGTGAAGCTACTGCTGCTAATATCTCAGTAATGGATGAATACTTCTTGGGAAGTTCAGTATAGGATCTCAGTGTGTTTGAGAAGCTAATTGAATGGTAAGCGAGACGCCATCTTTTCTGGGCTCTTGAAAAAGTTACTGTGCTTATGTTGAGCATAGGTTCAAGTTCAATATCAATTTGTAGAATAATCTCGTTGGCCATTGTCAGGTTGTTCATATATCTTCAGATTCTGAAGTCAAAAGTAAATGGCATAGGATCAGTATTCGGAGGACCTTTGGAAGTGTGATTCAAAAACAGGCTAACTACACAAACTCAATCAACAAAAAAATAAAAAGCGATTGTTGTCTACGAATGAAACTTGGCTGGCCAAAAGAAAACTCATTTGGTTCGTTAGTAATATGGGACAAAAGTATTTGAAATTTTGTCAAGTATTTACGGTTCAAAATCATCAAATCGTATAGAAGATTTTGCGCTTGGACCATAGGACAAGATACAAGTGAATCACGCCCCAAACTATATATTCGACCTCCATCCATGTTACATATCATAACATATAATATGCACACATGTACATGTTATATTCATTTGTTTTGACCCTGATGGCCTGATCTATACTGACCTGACCAAACTGCCATAATTTTAAGATTAGAGATATCAAGTAAAAATGTGACGTCTCACCACCTTACTCTCACTGACACCTCTCGGATGCCACGCTAAAACCATCAAAAACCTCCCGCCTTTGCTGCAACTGCTGTTACAAATTAACTAATTATATGGTTCATGCAGTTGGTCAGTTTATGAAGTCTTTCTTTTTTTAACAGTAATGAGTAATTCTCAACTTGTTGATCTAAGAAGCTTCTTAAACATATATTTTCAGTTGATCTAAAATAGACAATTATATTATCAATGTTTTTTAATTAGCTTTAGTATTTACTAAATATTTACTGTAGTTTAAATTTTTTAATAAATATTAAGTTATATTGTTTGTCCATAAAATTATAAGATGGAGGTTATGGGATCTCGTTCAATTCTTTCAAAGTTTTTGTCTTTGACTTTTTAATTTGTTATTTTAAATTGATAAAAGCAAATGTCACATGGCGAGCACTAAAAACATAAATTTAATTGTCAATATAATTTAAAAAAATGCGAAAAGTACCAAAAAATGACACACAAGCTACAATATGAGTTGTTAAACATAAAAGATACATCAGATTTCCTCCTACCAAAATAGCTTAATTATTCTCTTACAATATGATCATGACATGTGTATAAATCCATTGATAAAATTAAAAAAGATAATAAGTGGATAACACACGTCATGTTTTAAGGTTATTAGGAGGATTATTAAGCTACTATTTAGGAACATTTATCATTTTTTTTTAAAATATCAGCACTTAGATATTAATATAGATGGAAATGATAAATCTCTTTAAAGATTAGCGTAAAAATCATCTTAAAACTATAAGAAGATGACATATGGTATCCACTAATTCTCTTTCTAATCTTGCCCCCTGATTATTACACATGTCATCATCTCATAGTTAGGGAGATTTTTAACCTATTTAGTTAAAAAAAATTAAACATTTTCAATCAAGGATTAAGATTAAAAACCATTTGTTGATCTTAACCTTTCATTTAACTTAAAAGTTAAGATTTTCTCAATTTGACAGTTAAGTTAGGTTATTTGAATCCTGATTTATATATATATGGACAATCAAATAAGAACAGTTTTAAAATAAGAACGATGAGAACACTTAAAAAACATCATTTTGATGCATTAAAAGTCCATAAAACTAACATAGTGCATAACTAATCATCATTATTTAAGTATATAACAATACATTGACCTATCAAAATCAAGAAAATCATGTTTTTTGTTTTGTGCATCCATCTTGGATGCATATTCTTCAAAATGATGCATCTATCAAAAAACATGATTTTTTCGATTTTGATGGATCAATGTGTTGTTAAACACTTAGATAATGATAATTAGTTATGCACTATGTTAGTTTTATGGACTTTTAATGCATCAAAATGATGTTTTTCAAGTGTTTTTACCGTTCTTATTTTAAGACTGTTCTCACCGGAGTGTTACCCTATATATATATATATATATGGCTGTGTGTTTTGCCGGATAAGGGGAAACAATTTTATAATGTGTGTGTGTGTTTTTGACAAGAGAATTTGTTGCAAGTGGGTGTGGGTAAAGAGGAAGAGACAAAAGGCATAGTTTATGACACAGGGTAACAACATCAGGCAAAAGTCAACCCAGCCAAGGTATTTGCGGCGATGTCGCCGCTAATACTCTGACACTGACAGTGACAGGGGGCCCGTTATTTTCTCTGTCAGATTTACCATTAAGGACATGGGGGCCCGCAGTATTATCGGTGACGTCATCGCTAATACTACCTGGTCGAGGTTTGACTTTTTTTAGCCTGGTGGGCTTACGTTTCTCGTTTCCGAATCAGCCGAAGCTTTGAAAAGAGATGGATATTGTTGTTTAATTGGAGAGAGAGGAAAAGAAAAAGAAAAAAAAGAAGAGTGTGTCCGTATTTTGACTTATTTTGTTTCCCTACCTTTTCGGACTTTTGAAACATGTGAAAAAGTCAAGGATTGTCATGTTGATATCTTATCCTTTTCTATTTGACCTTTTAGAAGCTCTATCATTATTATCAAACATCCCCAATATCTGTTTACGTAATTGTACTTTAACTTCTTCGTATCTGATTGCCCTATATAAGAACCTTTCAAAAGGCATTATTACATTTGGACGTTATCCTCTAGTTACCTACGTACTCATAATATAATGTAATATAATATAATATAATATAATATTGTTATATATTATTAAGTTATATTATGTTATATGATAAAAGGCATAGTTTATGGCACAGGGTAACAACATCAGGCAAAAGTCAACCCGGCCAAGGTATTTGCGGCGATGTCGCCGCTAATACTCTGACACTGACAGTGACAGGGGGCCCGTTATTTTCTCTGTCAGATTTACCATTAAGGACATGGGGGCCCGCAGTATTATCGGTGACGTCATCGCTAATACTACCTGGTCGAGGTTTGACTTTTTTTAGCCTGGTGGGCTTACGTTTCTCGTTTCCGAATCAGCCGAAGCTTTGAAAAGAGATGGATATTGTTGTTTAATTGGAGAGAGAGGAAAAGAAAAAGAAAAAAAGAAGAGTGTGTCCGTATTTTGACTTATTTTGTTTCCCTACCTTTTCGGACTTTTGAAACATGTGAAAAAAGTCAAGGATTGTCATGTTGATATCTTATCCTTTTCTATTTGACCTTTTAGAAGCTCTATCATTATTATCAAACATCCCCAATATCTGTTTACGTAATTGTACTTTAACTTCTTCGTATCTGATTGCCCTATATAAGAACCTTTCAAAAGGCATTATTACATTTGGACGTTATCCTCTAGTTACCTACGTACTCATAATATAATGTAATATAATATAATATAATATAATATTGTTATATATTATTAAGTTATATTATGTTATATGATAAAAGGCATAGTTTATGGCACAGGGTAACAACATCAGGCAAAAGTCAACCCGGCCAAGGTATTTGCGGCGATGTCGCCGCTAATACTCTGACACTGACAGTGACAGGGGGCCCGTTATTTTCTCTGTCAGATTTACCATTAAGGACATGGGGGCCCGCAGTATTATCGGTGACGTCATCGCTAATACTACCTGGTCGAGGTTTGACTTTTTTTAGCCTGGTGGGCTTACGTTTCTCGTTTCCGAATCAGCCGAAGCTTTGAAAAGAGATGGATATTGTTGTTTAATTGGAGAGAGAGGAAAAGAAAAGAAAAAAAAGAAGAGTGTGTCCGTATTTTGACTTATTTTGTTTCCCTACCTTTTCGGACTTTTGAAACATGTGAAAAAAGTCAAGGATTGTCATGTTGATATCTTATCCTTTTCTATTTGACCTTTTAGAAGCTCTATCATTATTATCAAACATCCCCAATATCTGTTTACGTAATTGTACTTTAACTTCTTCGTATCTGATTGCCCTATATAAGAACCTTTCAAAAGGCATTATTACATTTGGACGTTATCCTCTAGTTACCTACGTACTCATAATATAATGTAATATAATATAATATAATATAATATTGTTATATATTATTAAGTTATATTATGTTATATGATAAAAGGCATAGTTTATGGCACAGGGTAACAACATCAGGCAAAAGTCAACCCGGCCAAGGTATTTGCGGCGATGTCGCCGCTAATACTCTGACACTGACAGTGACAGGGGGCCCGTTATTTTCTCTGTCAGATTTACCATTAAGGACATGGGGGCCCGCAGTATTATCGGTGACGTCATCGCTAATACTACCTGGTCGAGGTTTGACTTTTTTTAGCCTGGTGGGCTTACGTTTCTCGTTTCCGAATCAGCCGAAGCTTTGAAAAGAGATGGATATTGTTGTTTAATTGGAGAGAGAGGAAAAGAAAAAGAAAAAAAAGAAGAGTGTGTCCGTATTTTGACTTATTTTGTTTCCCTACCTTTTCGGACTTTTGAAACATGTGAAAAAAGTCAAGGATTGTCATGTTGATATCTTATCCTTTTCTATTTGACCTTTTAGAAGCTCTATCATTATTATCAAACATCCCCAATATCTGTTTACGTAATTGTACTTTAACTTCTTCGTATCTGATTGCCCTATATAAGAACCTTTCAAAAGGCATTATTACATTTGGACGTTATCCTCTAGTTACCTACGTACTCATAATATAATGTAATATAATATAATATAATATAATATTGTTATATATTATTAAGTTATATTATGTTATATGATAATTATAATTAATACGAGTATAGACTTTTTTATTTTGGAAAAAAAATATTCAAAAACTGTAAAACTCTAAAGGTGCGTTGGGTTCACGTAATATTTTTGGAAGGAATAAAGTCTATCAAAGAAACCAAAATTTGAAGGAATAAAATTTGACAGAATGTATTTGATTTTTTTAAAAATTAGGTGACGGGAGGATTGAAATTCTTCCCTTATCCCTAAGGAATGGAGATTTCATCAAATGATAGAATGTTTACAATTCCAACGGAATGAGCTTCCTACATCTTTGAATGACCAAATATAGTAAATAATGGAATTCAATTCCAATTTCATCTGATTTTATCAAATTTTGTGAATTATACGCGACCTTAATTTATGTATGTGTTCACATGTTTTTAAGTTTATTCACATGAGAATTGTTATAATGATATATGATATAAAAGAAGTTGTTTCAAAATTTTAATATAGTCTTTTGTGAATTTATAAATGAATTTGTTCATATTTTCATTCACATGTGAACATATATAATGTTTTGAAAAAGTTTATTGTACAACATACATAGTTTCAACTTTAGTTATATACACATGTGGATGAACTTTAAAAACATGTGTTCTGATATTAATTTAAGAGCAATCAAAGATTTTCAATAGAAAAAAAATATCAAGAAATAAGGGTTCCCCTACGAGTACACGCAGTACGCACACAAGGGAACTATGCTGTAAGAAAACATTGAAAACACAATAAATAAGACAGGAAACTAAGATAAATATGTTCACCGTTATAAAGAAAAGTGTCCACACTACGTACTGATATTTTGTTTGTCTTAAGTTAGATGACATTTTACAAATTTTAACCAAACGTCCAAACATAAACCATTGATAGGGAAAATAAAGATATGACTTTCCCAAAATGTGTAAAATGAATATCTGTTACGGAACGAGTATGCTAAACCAGAGTTACTGTTGGTAAGTAATACGAATAATGATCTAAAAATATTAGGGGGACATTATACGAATACTGTGGCTTAATATCGAGTTCATAAAGAATCAGAGAAATAAGTGTATTTATTACTTATTAAAAGGAAAAATATTGTACCTTGAATTTCAGATAGGCAGACAAAACTGGAACTGGATGTTTAGAGAGAGTATACGTTTTTTTTTATTTTTTATTTTTATTTTTTTTGAGAAGTAGAGAGAGTGAGAGATTATAAACATAAAGAATATGTGGACAGTAATGTGGGGGTTTATGTTTATATAGGTTTAACGGCTTTGGTTTAAGAAATTTCGTGGTTTTTTTCTTCCCTTTTTTCGTTGAAAGCAATCTAAGATAAAGATTCCTTCTTAGTACATCAGTTTATTTATCCAACCCATTAAATAAAATTGTTTTATGTAAAGTTGTTTTATGTGACTTTTGTTCCTAAAACCATTTCCGTGCGAAGGGTTTTTCGCGTGAACTTTGGCTAGAAACGGTTTTAGCCCTGAAGCGAAGAAAAGGTGAGGCCACGGTCAAACTTCATATTTATAAGGAACTAAGCAATTGTCTTGCACCGCAGATAGCTAATAGTAAAGCTAGAAGTATTATTTGGCTTATTCTTACAGCAAAGTTGTGTACTTAAAATAATAAGAGTTAATTACTGAAATGGTACCTCACGTTTGCGTCATATTACTGGTTTCATATCTTTCCTTTTGAAATTACGCTGATCATACCCAACGTATGCAAATCTCCACTCGGACCATACTGGAGGCTAACGTGGTCTTCAAAGCCAACGTTTAAGACCACGGGTAATGTGAAAATAGCAAATCCAAAGCGTGCGCAGAGGCATTTTAATTTCCAAATCTGTGGGTGGGATTTATGAACTTTTTTTGACAAGTTTCGAAAAATCTATGCACTGTTGTTACTAATTTATTATAAAAATAATGTATGCCTTTTCGTCATGGCTAGGTGACAATTGATCAACTATGGAAATCATAGTATTACTAAATGATTAGAATATCAGTAGTTGAAAGGTAATTTCTTTGTTCATGGCTTGTGTTTAAATCTTGGGGTAGATATAAAAATTCCTATATAAGGCTTGTTTTGAGTATACCTAAATTTAAGTATGAGAGAACAAAGTTTACCCCTATTAGTTGTTATGCATCAGGAGGATTAGTAGGGGTTTTCTCCCCGGCCCATTGGGTATTTAAAATAAACATTTCTATTTCTAGGGAGCTCAATAACGCGGACCCGGTTAAGACAACATATGTTAGGCCTCTCGTTGTTGAATCGCGATACGAATTTCAAACGAAATTCACCTTTCAAAAGAAAATAAATTAAAATCTCCGGTTTACTCAGGATATTAAAGAGAACACGTAACTAATTAATTTGTTATTTATTTTAGCAAGAGGCCAAGGCTTATCAAATAAAATACTGATATCAATATATCATATATATTCGATCCAGTCATTGCATGGTTCTTCAATCACACTAATATTGAATATTGATAACAATGTCGCCAGGAACACGCATTTGTATAATTGTATTAAAATTATACGAGTCATTACGGATGATAAAATGGTGCCTGCATTTCCACCTCTATTTCCAACCTCGTTAGTTAATGTGTAAACAACAGCTAAACATAAATAAATATATTAATTAATCGAGTATTGTATAAAGATCAATCGATTATACATTAGTTATATTAATGTTTGCAAAGAAGTTGAATTCACGGTCAACGGAAGATTGCGAGTGAAATACATATGGGAAGAGATTTTCCCAAGTAGTCAAGTTACCCTGACTAAAGTAATCTTGACCATTGATGAAAAGATTCGAAGATGATTTTTGAATCTTGGTCCTTGATTTTTATTCAAGCTTCAAGATTTTCTAAGAGAATACAAACACCTACAATATGATCTTTCTTATATACAGTAAAAATTCAGGCCGAAAAATACATAATAGGTCATTACAACAAATATAAAACATTGGGTTTTATTATGTACAATTTAATTTAATGTAACCGATAAAATAAAACATCACATCATATGATATGATATGATATTGCCGTTATAAATGGCATTTAGTTGTCATGGTCAAGTTTATTATGTACACTATTTGGTCTACATATGACTCGTGGGTTTCGGCCACTATTTCTATCTCAAGGGCCATTAGGTTTTATTATTGGTGAGCCTTAATTTGGGTGGGTATGTTTTCTTTGGAACGTAGGTTAATTAATATCCTATGATTCGGCTCACTGCTGTTAAAAAAAAAAAGAAAAAAGTAGGCTAGGAAAATTTTGTATATTCCATTCACATTTCAGTAACTAACATAAATTGTAATTAAATATTTGGTTTTGTTAAATATATACTTAATATCTATATGTTTAAGCAGGAAAGACTCTCTTAATCCAACATTTTCAGGTGAAAAGAAGATAGACAAGTAGTGAAAATATTTAACCTAAAACATGTGTTACAGAGTCAAATCCCGGTAATATGCCCTTTTTACCAAAATGTTACGCAATTTGCTTTCACTCATGTTCGTGACCAATTGATTACAAATTCAATAATAACCCGTTCATCCATTTCTACAACTTTTCTTTTTATAAATATGTTACTTCCCACAAGTTTTTCACCATTAAAAAAAACTCTAACTTTTCTTTTTATAAATATATTACTTCCCACAAGAATTTATAAGGTACAATCGGCAATGATGCATGTATCAGTTTTAAAAATACCAAGATAACGCCGAAATAACAAAACAAAAGTACAAAACAAAAGATATAAGGAGGCATTGTTAGGAGACAACTTAATTACCTGACTATTTTTTTTAGACTTTGGTCGAATTTGATAATGCCGGTCGAAAATTTTATACGCAGAGTTTAATAAATAAAAAAAAAGTAGATAAAAACTTCGCTTTGTTGGATGGTGTGACAAATATGCTACTAATTCAACTTTTTTTTACATGAAATTTAAATACCACATGTATTGTAGTAAGTTATATTTGTCTTGTATTGCATACATAACATTTATTGCATAAAAACGCAATAAATATCATAAATATATGTTGGTTTATTATATTCTGAAGATAGTTTATTAAATGATTTGAAAACGGAGTTATTAAACATTGTAACTTGTAAGTTGAATGAATATACCACACTCGACATCGAAAAGCAATAACTAAACACTTTGATTAAGATCTAAGATTCGATCAACAACCTAAATATTTTAATCGAATTCATATACATATACATATAAATATAAAACATTGTTTGTGTCGATCAACGTACGAAGCCCGTTTAGTCGCATACTAAAAAATGGTCAATTTTCACCCGTTGATTAACACGTTGAAATATCTGCCGTCTATATATATATATATATGTACACTATTTGTATGTACACTATTTGTATGATTCTATCCGCATCCGTATATATGTACATATATACTTGTTTTTATATGTATTTTCAACACAAGCTACAAAAGAAGATAACGATTTTGTAAAAAACTAATAATTGTAATTTATTGACCGGCATTATCAAATTCTATCATTTTGCTCAATTATTATACTTTATCATTTAAAAAGTATAGCTTTCGATTAATGGCGTATTACTAGTCGCAGAATAAACTTTTTACAATAGTCTACTTTATAAAAACCTCCATAGTATTTAGAACACCCATACACTTGATTCTAGGGATCGATACGGGTTAAAACCCGAACTGATCCAACAAAACCCGAAATCAGAGAAAATCAAAACCTGAGACCCATCCCGTTATACTGTCGGTTGGTTCGGTTGGGTCTAGTTAAATCGGTTTGGCCCAAATTGTAAACTTAATTGGCTTATGGTGGAATTTGTGGCTGGGTTTTCACCTGCTTGTTAGGCTTGCTGAAGTTACGTTTATTATGCTCTTATGTAGAGTGTAGACTCATTATAATATATATATATATATATATGTGGGATCCTTATTTTGAGAACGGATTTTTTTGTAAAAATCGTGAGAACTCCTAAATTTTATATTGGATCACATGTTTATTTTGTTTATTTACATGTAAAACGTTATAAATATATATGTTGCAGAAGAAAAAAAAATTTCAAAACCTTATATATAGCCATTTGTCACATGTGAACACAAAACGTGAACAAATTCATTCACAAGTTCCCAAAAGACTACTTTGAAGGTTTCTTCAAAAAGTTTCTTCTACAATGTACATTTTTATATAATTTCACATGTGAATGAACACAAAAAACATGTGAACAAATATATAATTTAAGAGTTCTCATGGTTCTTAAAAAAAAAAGTGGTTCTCAAAAAAAGAAACTATATATATATATATATGTTTTAGGTAAAATAAAATAATATTAAATAAAACAAATAAAATAATAGGTTTCTCTTCATATATGTATATATATATATATATATGGTAACACTCCGGTAAGAACAGTCTTAAAATAAGAATGGTGTGATTACTTAAAAACATCCTTTTGATGCATTAAAACTCAATAAAACTAACATAGTGCATAACTACTTATCATTATTTATGTGTTTAACAACACATTGATCCGTCAAAATCAGAAAAATCATGTTTTTTGTTGGATGCATAGTTTTGATGAATATGCATCAAAGATGGATGTACAAAATAAAAATCATGATTTTCTCGATTTTGACATACCAATATGTTGTTAAACACTTAAATAATGATAATTAGTTGTACACTATGTTAGTTTTATGAATTTTTTATGTTGTACATCTATCTTTGATGCATATTCATCAAAACTATGCATCCAACAAAAAACGTGATTTGTTCCGATTTTGACGGATCCATGTGTTGTTAAACACTTAAATAATGATAATTATTTATGTACTATGTCATTTTTTTGGACTTTTAATGCATCAAAATGTAGTTTTTAAGTGTTCTCATTTTAAATTGGTTCTCATTTGATTGCCACCCTATATATATATATATCCAAGATGGACGCATAAAACAAAAAACGTGATTTTTTCGATTTTGATGAATCAATGTATTGTTAAACACTTAAATAATGATAATTAATTATGCATTATGTCAGTTTTATGGACTTTTAATGCATCAAAATGATGTTTTTAAGCGTTCTTACCGTTCTTATTTTAAAAGTGTTCTTACCGGAGTGTTACCTTATGTATATATATATGGAATTATGGATATAAGTTTATATAAAATTTTAAAAAAATATATTGTTAACAAGTGAACCGCATGCTAATTATCCTTACTCGATCTTATTTATATAAAACTAAATTTATAAAATTATTAAGTTAGGGAATGTATATTAAACTAATGAGAAAATTATATTTTTGGTACCTCAACTTGGAAACTTTTGCACTTTTAGTCTCTAACTCAAAAAATTGCAGCTTTCATACTTAAAGTTTTGTGTTTTTTCCAGTTTTGGTACCACGTTCATACGGCGTTAAATTTTGCCGTTAACGCCCTCACGTGACAAACACGTGAGAGGTATTTTAGTCTTTTGGCCCTCCCTTATATTTGATAAAATTACAGTTTTGATACCCCAAGTTGTCAAATTTTTCACTTTTGGTACCTAAAATAGACAACATTTTTTTATTACACTTTATAATTTTAATCTCACACATTAGCATATATCAAACAACACACACTTAAAAATCAACACACATTCATATGAATCCATGTATACCTGTATATCTTTATACCATACCAAATCCAATACATAAACATGCATAAATAGATTCAGATCTCTTATATGAATCATACACCACCAGAAAAGGTTGCCGACTATCTCCATCCCACCATGCACCAGATTCCGATCTAATTTCGTCTGTAGCAAATATATTCATCTGTAGCAGATTCTGTTAAGATCTCGTTTGTAGCAGATTTCGATCAAGTGTCGTTTGTAGCATATTCCAATAGAAGAAGAGGGTAATTTAGGGGTGAGATGATTCAGATCTCTTATATGAATCATACACCACCAGAGAGGATTTTCCCGTGACATGAGTTTTTTCCGGCCATCGATCCACAATGCATTCGGTTCCTCCACCATCACCCGTAATTACACCAACAACATATAATATTTCAAGAATAGATACAAACCATTGAGAGTTTTTTTAGGAGTCGTTAAAAAAAATTAAAAAATCATGTGTGTTGATTTTTGAGTGTGTGTTATTTGATAGGTGCTAATGTGTTAGATGAAAATTGGAGAATGTAATAAAAATATGTTGTCTACTTGATGTACCAAAAGTGAAAAAATTGACAACTTGAGGTATCAAAACTGCAATTTTCTCAGAAAAAAGGGGATCAAAGACTAATACCCCTCACGTGTTTGTCACGTGAGGGAGTTAACAGCAAGATTTAACGCCGTATGAACGTGGTACCAAAACTGAAAAAAACACAAAACTTTAGGTATGAAAGCTGCAATTTTTTGAGTTGGAGACTAAAAGTGCAAAAGTTGCCAAGTTGAGGTACCAAAAATGTAATTTTCTCTAAACTAATTTTAATTTCCTATATCGTGTTTTATATCCGACTTTAAAAAGTGGTCGGGTGGACGGGTGCTATTGATAAGAGTTTGTTAACTAGTGTGTGTTAGAAAATGATGATGTGACGCTGAGCTGAACATATATATACAATTTGATGTAGCAACAGGGAAAGGTTAGCAGCAATTTGAAATAAGGCACTGCTGCAAGAGGTTGTAAACTGTTCTATTGTATGCAGTTCGTCTTTTTAGCAAAAGTTAACATCGTACGTACGTCATCGATCATGCATGAATGAGTAGATTTGGTCAAAGTCAAAGTTTAAGACCACTTACGGGTGTTGTGTGAAAATAGTAAATACAAAGTGTGCGCAGAGGCATTTTACATAGTACTTTGGACAAGTTTTCAATGCCCGGCCTTTTTAAAAAATATATTATAATGTACGCCTTTCGTCATATTTACTAACAAAAAAATCGAGTTAACCCCAGGAATACGTAACCAGTACAATAGCCGGGTACGGAAGCAAGAGGAGGCTGCCGGTTCTTCAATCCCACTATTTGTATAGTTTTGACAATTCTAATGTTTCCACTTTCCACATCTATTTCCTCGTTAAATGTATGAACTAATAAACATAATACCTTTTACATCACTCAAAGAAATTTAGTGAGTTGTAGCTTGAAAAGTTGAAAATAATTTTATTAAAAAAATCACAAAGCAACCGATCGACCTGTACGTGGCATGGATCAGCCAATTACCAGTGTTTGTGGATAAAATATATATACCGGTTTGACTACATACATGTGAGCATTTCATTGTATTTTTAATGATTTTGAAGAACTATTTTAATATTTAACTAGATTTAGGCCAAGGTTGTTTATGACAATTTTCAAAATAAGATATTTTATTAAATATGCAAATTTAAATGTAAAAGATGTAAATGAAATCGAAAAAAAAGAATATAAATCTAAAACATTGAACGCATATATAGTATTTCACTTGTTTTAGACCCGTATCAAATATACGGATTGTTTATGATACATTAAAGATAAAATTAAATATATGTAATCCAAAAAAGCTGTACATGAAAGAACAAACTAGTAAGTTAATAAAGAATGTAATTAAAATTATAAAAGAACAAACCCATAAATTCAAATATAAATAATAGTGTAATGAAAATCAAAGTAACAGAATGCATGTAATACTGACGAAAGTGTTTAACTTGTTTGTCTATCAATATCATGTCAAGGCTTGCTGTTATAACAGTTTTGTTAACAATCAATTAAAAAACCATTTTATAGTTTTTGTTGTGTTATTTATTTTCATGAAAGTTTTGGATTATATATGTTTGAGCATAGATCGTCACGCTCAATCACTATGGGGTTAAACCGTGTTATATTTTTAATCTCGTAATTGGAGTTTAACTATGTTATTCTCTTAATAATTGGGCCAAAGCGGTTGTTTTTTCATACCCATAGTCCATATATTAACATGCATGTAATTACATACGTGATCAGTATAATTGTTATTAGTTAGATATATTATTGTTTTTTATTTAAATAACTTGAATAAGTAATTATATAATTATAGTTTGGCTAATTAGTTGATTGTCTGATGATGCGTAATGTGGCCGCATGCCAATCGTTGCTGATGTCCCTTGCTGAGTTTTATTTGCTGATCACACTTTTCATTCTTATTGTTAGAGTCTCGAAATAATAAATAAATAATATTACCTAATTGTCATGGCCAATTTGGAGGCATTAAGGCATAGACCGACAGGAGTACAGTGCTACCATATTACTCGTACTTAATAAGATATTATATATTTTAATTTTGACTTGGCTAGGACCCAAAATAAGACTAGCTTACATACAAGATTATTTATTACTATAATTTTTATACGGTTGCATTCGCGATCAATGGATGATTGTGACCGATATACATATGTCACATTGTAATATCAACAATTCAAACGTGATGACCAACTTGTTGATGGACACACGGTCCGGAAACAGATAGATCATATATTCATATTAATATTTTTTAGAACGGCATTTTAATTTAATTACTACTACTTTTAAATTATATGTATTTCGCCGATGAAACTCAATACTTTCGAAATAAACCCTATTAATGTATCCCATAAATGTGGAAAGTGAGACTCGTACCAAAGTAGACACCCCCCCCCCCAACCCACAAAGACCAAAGACCTTACCAATAAATCACCAACCTCATTGGCATCATATTTATTTTTATAAATATAGATATAAGGTAAAGTTTATGTGAAACTATTTACATATTAACATATGTAATTATAAGTATAACTTGATACTTCATATGTGAATGAATATATTCATATATATCATTTTTCACATATGACCATCAAATTATAATATATAAGTTTTCATGGTTCTTTCCATTCAAATAATTGTCAAAACAAACATAATATATTATTTGTAGTATGTAAAGTAAAAGCTTTGTAAAAAAGGAAGTGATATTCGTATCACAGAATTTGATTAATTTACCACTGTGATGCATTACATACTTATACGGTATGATATAAAACATTGTAAATGTGATACATGTATAAAAAAAAAAATGTGGTATGAAAATATCACCTCCCTTTGTGTAACATGCATCCTAAGGACACATGCATGTTAAGACGTAAAATGTAAAAATATCATAATTTTCCGTAAAATGCATTTGTTATTTTTCGACATAAATATTCATATGTATCTTTAAAGAAAAAAGATTAAAAAAATTTGAAAACAAATAACAAAACATGTGTCTTTGGGTGCGTGTTAGACAAACCATATATTGTCCTATTGTAACATACATTGAAAAGTGACATAACGATAAGAATCAATGAATCATGAGACGTTCATGCTATGGTTTAATAACCTGTTTAATAACCTCAACATATAAGAGGAGGATGAATGGAAGCTGAGACACTGGGAATTCCAATTAATCCTTCAAATTTCCTAGCTAACTGACCATTCTAAATGCATTCGAAATGTGACATTAATTAGACCATCGTTGTATCACATTAGCACAGTCAAAAAAAGATGGCACGTCGCGTATTTTTTAGTTAACTTCTCAAACACACCATGTTGTCCATCAAAAGTTTCCAAGAAACTGAACAGTTATTCTATTGACACCTTCCAAGCTAATTAATGATCATATTTGGTTATCACTTTAATATTAATTGATTGATGATTTAAAAAATATTGAAAATATGATCAAAATATATACTTTTAAAGTAATAAGAAAAGCAGTCGAACCTAAACAGGATCGGAATTAATTAGTCACACAGCCTAATTTAAATTAACGGTGTGATTTTTGGGCAAAATATGATCAAAGTATATACTTTTCAGAAATTTCTATTTTTTTTGGGCAACCAAGTACCAGACTAATTAAGGGTGTAAACTGAGTTGTATTCCTGGTGGCATCAAAGAGCCACAAACAATGTGATCCATCTGGATTATGGTTTGCCAAATAAACAGAATAAAGACGCAGCATTGACATGGTTAATTATGAAAACCTTCAACCAATCTACTATAATCCATATCTAATTTTTGGCCATATACGTTGTTTTTTCCGAACATTCGGTCGGTATGCGACATCAGGCAAACCTCACCGTATAATGGTGAAGCCTTGTACGAATCCTAGACAACGAGATGTTGACCATGGGCCGTTAAGAGTATTCGGAGGAAAAAACCTCAAGACTTGTCATCCCTAAGGACCTAACTCAATACCTTGGGTAAAACCTGGGATGCCTCTGACCAGTTGGACTAGTCATCATTGGCTGGCCATATACGTTCTACTCCTATTAGTTTATAGATTCCATCACACACCAATGAGGGTCGAAGACTTGATGGTGGGGGGTGGCTAGATTGAATAATAAAGCTTTAATTATAACGAGAATTAACCTCATATGACCAAGAAGACTGATTCTTTCAGCATAGAACCTAAAACCGTAAGTCTGAAATGCCCAGACATGCCGATTATTGACCTCTGCAGACCAAATTCAGTATTCCCATTACAATT
Source organism: Erigeron canadensis (assembly GCF_010389155.1). Lineage (NCBI taxonomy): Eukaryota > Viridiplantae > Streptophyta > Magnoliopsida > Asterales > Asteraceae > Erigeron > Erigeron canadensis. The sequence continues at coordinate 7,133,244 of NC_057769.1, read as the reverse complement.
GTACATATATGGGTGATTTTGCTATTAAAGAGAAGAAAAGATAATTTATAATTGATTAGCACGCAATAATTATAGAGAATCCACAAGACATTTGCTCTAAATGGAAAAGGTTCCAAGAGAAAGCACCCCAATCACTAAAGCCTAAAGCATACACCGTCGAGCTCTTGGGGCTCAAAATCTGCGGAAGGCGGCACTGAACAAGTTCTTTCTTTTACAAAGTAAGAATTATCATAAGAATTTTGCATCATAAAAGGGCTCTTATTACTTTCTTTTGGTGGTTGACCTTTCGGCACGATCTGATCCTTTAGCCACAAGCAAACAGGAACCATGACATAGTAGACTCCAGCCGTTGCACCAATAAGAAAACATAGAGGAATACAAATGGATTTATAGTGTTCTCTATGTCCTCTACTTTGGGATCAAGATGCAACAACGAAGAACGAAAAATCCGAAAGATTTTCTGACAGCAAAAACTCTACTCAAAATAGAAGGCAAATGTATGGGTCGGGCAGGTTGGATAATGAGTTAATGACTGAAACACAAACACACTGTCTTATAATTCCGATTAAAATATCAGTAAATAATCTTTGATTCATTTGCTAAAACGATTCACGTGAATCGCTTTCTCATTCAACTTTTTTTCCATTCAGATTTGACGCACTTTCTCATTCACCTTTTTATCCATTCAAATTTGACCGGTTTGACCTGTTAGCAACAAAATATAGCACAAACTGACTCATTTTCAGATTAATACGCGTTAGCAACAAATATGACACAAATAAGGCTTCTGATGGGAACTAATCATCTTGCGATTCTTTCAAGGCAGTTAGGGTTTGCAACTCACCCAGAATTTTTTCAAATAGTGTGTCATATTTAGCGAAGTGTTCTTTGATTTCTTGTAGGACTTCAACGTTGTCGTGTCTGCGAGCTGTGGGATCACCACTGGCTCTAATACAGTTGAGGTTCAATCAGAGAGATGGAGATGATTAAACAGTGACTACTCCCTCAGAAATAAGAATGAGAGCCAAAGGTTACATAAGCACTTACCCGCCCATTGTTTTCCTGCTTCTATGCCACTACTTCCTACTAAAATAAATTAAGTTTTCTTGACTAATAACAACCCATAAAATAACACAAAGAAATACAGTAATAATTAATAACCCTCAGTAATAAAGACTTCACTTTAGCCGACATTTCTTCCACTAGCCAATAACTATCATCACAGAGTTTCACTACAATAAACCTAAAATTCCATTGGGTTATTCGTGTTCTGTGAGATACTATTTCTATGAGGCTGCTTGCTGCAACAACACAACAGAAACACTATCCGAATGGGATCCAAGTGGGTTATGTCCACCAAAGAACCGCTTAACCAAGTTTTGTGTACTAATATATTGGGGAAAAGTGAAGATGGTGCTGTCACACATCAAAGTTGGGTGAAATCCCTCTCACATACTAAATTTTTAATCCATAAATATATAATGAATAAATAATGGGCCCCCATATTTTTTATGGATTAAAAAATTAGAATGTAAGAGAAATGTTACCCAACTTAGGTGCCTAATAGCACCACCTTCACTTCCCCCATATACAATTCAGAATTATCTTATACATAACCTTAGTAGCAATTATACTAGATTCAGTTAAGCACAGAAAAACCACAGTAGCCTCATAGAACTTAATTTACTAGCATCGTTGTAAAACATGAACACCAGTTTCACCATAATGAGCCTAAATTAAAGCATCAACAACACACGATCCGTCTGTAAAAAACAAACTGCTCAAAGAGGCTACTGGACAAACTAGAAAACTAGTACATATGTAAATTTGCTAGTCTCAAAGCCAAACACATTGAATTTATTCACAGCTTGTAATTACATGGGTAAAACTACCGGAACCTACTTGAAAGCTGCAAATACGCCATATACTAACAATGTCTTACAATTTATAAATGCTAACCATGAGTATCATATTTCCGGTTTAAATATCAAAGCCTTTTATAAAATTGGGCAAACATAATTCAAATGTAATGTAATTGAATGTATCTTGTATTGAAGCTCAGAACTTAATCACGTGTTTAGAGGTCTTAAACATACCTTTCTTAAACTTTCACATAGATTTGTTTGTTTCTGCCCTAGTAGCATATAAAATGGCTTATTTAACTGAAAGTGTTTGTCGGGTGAGAAGGACGTAAGAAAAAGTACAAGTCATTAAATTTACACCCTAACAAACTAAAGGGCAGTAACTCATGTTATATTTTGTTACCGAGTCAAGACTCAAGATCCAATGCGTATCTACTTTCATAGTTCATGGTATCATCTTGCACATTAAATAATTCAAGCTACCAATTCAGAGCCCTACTCTGATTAACCAAGTTTGGGGCCTAACATATACGTTATCCATTAAATAAGAATTTGGAACAGTAAAGAGCAAAAAAAAAAGTAATACTTGTAGTTCCCATCCACCGCCTCTTCGTTTCCCTCCTTTAAAAATCTTTAAAACACACGGCCATGAAACTATAAACATTGAAATGCATATTGTCATCCTGCACATTTAGGAATACATTAGTCAAAGCAATAACATCTAGCATAACTTTGTTGGACTCCATCCTGGAAATGAATACAACTAAACCCCCCCAATATACTAGCCCAGCCTCAATGAGCAGAATCACGCAAGGTGAACAACTGAATACGCAATAACACAAAACACTGAAGATTATATGTAAAAGTCATCTATATCGAGCACAATAATACTCAAACAAGATCAACACCAAATAAGTTTGCTTCTGACCAAAAGTTTCTGAAACATGTAAACACCTCACGTGAGTATTTGAGGGTGCATCTCAAACTTTATTGCTTAAACAGAGGTTTAAAACTAAGCTTACAAGACCTAATTCCTTTAAATCAAACCTCTGACAGATATTAATATGACCCAGATACCGAATGTAATGATATGATCACCAAATATCTTCAATTACAACTAGAAACTATGATGGTAAGTATTAATGCCCCATAACTTAAGACTTGTAATATCAACAATGAATGGGTTTATATGGAGAATTGAGAATTATCTTGAGCTATATAACTATGAAGTTATATACATCCATGGTGGAAAACGTTAACTTTGGTAATGGTTTATCTGAATAAGAACTAATCGAAAAAGGGAAGATTGAAGAGCCAGAAATAGCAAAATCAGGAACCCCCTCCCATTTCTAGTCAAGATATAGATAAATTGACACATCCCATATAAGTTCAGTACTCACCAGAAATAATGTAGACAAATAGTTACCTTCCTTCTTTCTTTTTGATTTTCATAGTTTTAGCAACAAAAAAAGAAAAAGAAAAAAAGAAACTTACCAACTAGGGTGGTTCCCTCCAAACATTTGCTAAATCCATCTTCATATATAGCTTCGAAATGTTGTTTTTGGCAATGGTATAAATTTTGCAACAATCCCAATAGGCAAAGATAAGGCTGCAGAAGTGATACAAATTCCCCACTGCTTTCTATTCAATTTCTCTGTGTCTGCAAAACCATTTAGGTACTCCACTATCACCACCTGAATTATGATAGTCATCCCAATAATACCAAGAAATATGTGGTTCTTGTGAAGACCTTCTAACACATTTTTTTTCTCTAGTTTTCTTGAGTTGAATATGTTGAACACTTGGCAGAAAACAAAGGTGTTGAAGATTACAGTATTCTTCACTTTTTCATCTACATTGAAGATTAATATACCTCTGAACTGGAAGATCAACAAGAAGACTATCTGATACAGAGCTTGTACAAATATGTTTCTGCACATGACATTTGTTAGAATAGGCGCACCTCTATCCCTGGGTACCCTATATATAACATCTGGAGAAGGTGGCTCCGATGCTAGTGCTATACCGCCTAAAGTATCCATGATGATGTTGACCCACAACAGTTGGACTATCGCTAGAGGAGTGCTAGTAGCACAAGCAGTTGCTATGAAGTTGATGGCAAGAGCTACAATATTAACAGTTAGTTGAAACTGAACAAACTTTTGGATATTCATGATTGCACAGCGTCCCCATTTCACTGCCTCAATAATAGAACTAAAACTATCATCTAAGATGACAATATCCGAGCTTTCTTTGACCACTTCAGTCCCTTGAACCCCCATGGAAAGTCCAATATCTGCTTCTTCGAGAGCACGTGCATCATCTGTATCATGGCCTGTGACTGCAACCACGTGACCTTTCTTTTTCAAGCACTGCACCATCATAAGCTTATCAGAGGGAGTTGATCTTGCCATTACTCGGATAATATCAACTTTTTCCATTCTCTGATCCTCTGTGTAGTTACGAAATTCCTCACCTGTTATTACATTTCCTCCACCACCCTACAGTGGTAGATACATGAGTATTAAATCAATGTATGTACTGGTTGGAAAATCAAAATTTGGAAATAAACTACCATTTTGCAAACTAAAAAGAAAGCAAGAAACTGCTCAGTGCCGCCTTCCGCGGGTTTTGAGCCCCGATACCTCGACTGTTATTAGTCTAATTTTTGTACTAAAATAAAATTGTTTAGGGTACCTGTTGACCAACTTTAAGTATCCCACATGCTGTGGCAATGGCTTTTGCTGTGAAAACATTTTCTCCGGTTATCATCTTAACATCCACCCCAGACCATAAATCTTCAACAGCTTCCGCTGCCCCTAGTCTACATTGATTCTTGATACCAACAATGCCTAACAATATCAACCCTTCTTCGTTCCTTGTATTATCTTTCTCCTTATGAGCGAAAGCGATGCACCTGAGTCTACTTGCTGCCATACTTTTTATTATTTTCTCAAACCGTACCTTTTTCTCTGGATTTATGGGCTTTAAACACCAGTTCTATCATAATAATTGGAACACATTGCTAGAACCATCTCAGCAGCTCCTTTCCAGTGCACATGTATACTATTGTCTTCTTTCTTTCTAATGGAAACCATACTTCGTTTCTTCTCCGAATTGAAACTCTCAACATCGAGAATGGTATAATCCTGATTCAGTTTCTCAGGATCCATACCCAAATCTGTGACAGCCCATGATAAAATTGCCTTATCAGTTGGACTGCCAGAATAGTCAGGCGTGGCTTCTGAATTGTAAATGCTACCGGTGGTATTTAAACCGACTCCTTGATGGTAAAGCTCAAGGACTTTTGCATCTATTGTCCTTATTAAAGAATCATCTTCGATGTGTACAAGGCCGACCCAAAATTTTCCAACTTCCATTTGATTTGTGGTCAAAATCCCTGTTATACCGGTGCATATGGCTGTGACTGAACCCATGGTCTCACTGGCTGATAACTTCCTGACCATAACGTGATCACCCATCATTCTCTTTCTACAGTAAGCTTGTGTGAGAGTGATGGCTAGTGGTATGTTTTGTGCAGTTGCAATCAATGTACGTGCAAAAGAGTTGATTGTGTTCAACGTATCCGTAAGTTGCTGTTGGTAATCAAAGTTTTCATTCTTATGTCTTGTATATCCAGTGAAATGCCTGATCATCATAATTACAAGCACGAGGGTGGAAACAATCAGGCTAGACTTCTCAATGAAACACGTGAGCATCTCAAGCTGAGATTGTAACGATGTTGTCTCATTGGAATCACTGGTCGTGGGAGCGTTGTCCACCCCCACCGATATCACAAGCATTTGAGCATGCCCGCTAGCCACTTTTGAACCAGAGTACAAGAAAGGATTAGTGATGGCGTTAACGGTTATGTATTTGGTGTCTCCTGTCATTCTTGACTCATTAATATGCAGAGAATGGCCACAGATGTACAACCCATCGGCCGGAATCTGGTCTCCAGCACTAAGAGTTACGATATCCCCAACCACGACATCGGAGACGGGTACTTTTTGCCCCCTTCCTTCCCTAATAGCATTTATCTTTGTGTTACTGCTCTTTTTGGACAAACGATCAAACTCTCTCTCTTGACTGAAGCGAGAAACAGAAGAGACAACCAGAACCATGCCGAGGGAGGCTAAGATTTTAAGGCCCTCGCCCCATCCTTCTTCAGGCACATTTTCATTGATATAAAAGGCAGCAGATGCAAGCAGTATGATGATTGCGGAGTTATCAAAAGCCCCCACCACGAAGGACCAAAACGGTTTTGGTGGTGGCTTGGAGCAAACGTTGGAACCAAATGCAGTTTTCCTTCTTTCTATATCTTGCCCATTTATTCCATGTTCAAGAGTGGTGTGAAGAGCTTTAGCCAAGCCTTCCACACCGTCAAACTTTCTAAGCATATCCACGTCTTTGTTTTTCATCAAGTCGGTGAGGGCACTACTCTGGTCAATGCTCCAGAATCCTTCGGTATTAACATCGGCGTTGGTAGCATTTGGGTTAATTTCGGGAGCTGTATTTGAAGCTACTGCTGCTAATATCTCAGGAACCGAGCAATAGGTCTTGGGAAGTTTGGAACAGGATCTCAGTTTGTTTGAGAAGCGAATTGAAGAGTAAGCGAGACGCCATCTTTGCTTGGCTCTTGCAACTGTTACTGTGCTTGTAGTGTTATAAAGCATAGCTCCAATATCAACTTGTGGAAGAATGTCGTCAGCCATTGTACGTCAAGTTGTTGATTTATCTTCAGATTGTGAAGTCAAAAGCAAATGGCAGAAGCAGTGGCGAGAAAGCAATTACGCTGTCAAATATTAACAAAAGTAAGTAGTGGTTGAACCAGTGATCACACCCTGACCTATATTTGACCTCCATCCATAGTACATATCAAAAGACCTATAATATGCATATATGTATATGATATATTTATTTGTTTCGGCCCTGATCGATATGGACGAAACCCCCACCATTTTATGATTAGAGAGATCCAATAAAAAAATGTAGCAGCTCACCGCCTTACTCTCATGTACAGCTCCACCAATTCCCCCTAAAACCATTGAAAACCTCTGGCCTTAGCTGCACCTGCTGTTACATTTTAACTAGTTATTTGGTTCATGCAGTTGGCCTGTTTTATAAAGTCTTCACTAATCAATTCTCAGCTCGGTTTTATCTAGTTATCTATTCAACATATATTTTTAATTACTTCTCTAAAACAGAGGTCGCCCGCTAGGCGCGCTAGCTACAGCCTACTGGTATACAATATCTATTGAAACAGGTTAAGACATTATATCCTCCTCCAAGACTTGCAAATTATATATGTCCCCAAATCATGCTTAAAGAACCTTACATTTTGAATACAACTCCATGAAACAAATCATCTCACTAACTTTTTTTTTTTTTTCCATATTGAATGTTTTTTGTGCCTTACATTTTTATCAACTGGCCCTATCTATTCACTTGAGAAAGAAGCATAATTTTGGGGTGCAACTATCCTTGAATATAATGCAAGTATATACTAAAGTTAAACATACATCGGATGATGGTCAGCACGTTCCAGAAATTGTAACAGAAAAGTTCATATCATAGGATAAAATCAATTTAAACCAGGAATCCGTGTCTATAAAGAAAGAACTTTAGCAGGTTGCAAACATTTAATGGTGTTACCGTATAAATTCTAAAAGCATCGTGGTTTGGATCAGTAATAAGCACTTTGGCTTCTGGAGATAGAGGTCAGAAGTTCGATCCTCATCCCATGCAAAGGCCAGGAGTCATTTTCTACCATTTAGGTAGAACCAAGCTGAGGCGGAGCCAGGATTTTCGATTGGCCGGGCTAGGTGACGACAGATACAAGTTCGGTCCCGAATTATCCGATGCCTAGGGTGAGAAAGCTAGAATATTTCTATACAAAAGATATTAATGCAAACAACATAGATGTGTATATATCAAGCTAGTGACAGATTACTATACTATAAAATAAATAAAATGTTATGAGCTTACAATTCGAGAGAACAAATATCGTAGTTACCCCTTCTAATTAAATAACCAGGAACATTAGAAACTCTTTCTTTCACTTATTGTATATGGTCATAACTAAAATTAAATCTATGGCTTCAAAAAATATCTATATCCTTAAAAGATGTTATACTGATATATTCCAATGTTTAAACAGACACAAAAAAACAAAAATAATATGATAAAATCACGGAGAAAGAAAAATAAAATAGAAATACAATTTTATTTTACGATTAACACTTCACTAAAAAAAAATGCATTTATTCACACTTCATCTAAAGAAGTGTGAAAAAAATTCTTAATTTATTCACGCTTAAAAATGTTTAAAAAGTATACACACATAAAAGTGTGAAAAATTTTTAAAAATTATAACTTTTTTATACTTATGTATGTGTAAAGAAAAAATTCACACCTAAAAGTGTGAACAAATGTCAAATATATTCACACTTAAAAGTGTGAAAGTCAAATTGTAACACCTACTTTCTCCATACCTTCCTTGTATGAAGAAATTTGGTGTTACAAATTATTCCTTACACTTCTAAGTGTGAACAATTGATATAGTTTTACACACTTGGAAGTGTGAACATTTTTTTCTCACATATATAAGTGTGAAAAATTTATGATTTTTCAAATTTCTTCACACTTTTAAATATGAATACTTTTTAAACATTTTTAAGTGTGAACAAATTAAGAAATTTCTTCACACTTCTTTAAAGTAAGGGTGAATAAATAACATTTTTGTTGTAGTGCTTCGATTAGGAACATGTCCCACAAGTCCTCCAAAAATACAATTAGGAACAGTTTATTATAATTTATAATTTATATTTATTATTACTGTTTATTATAATTTAGCTTCGATCATCGGTTTATTTTAACCATAATTTATGTCATACTTACTAATCATTGCCGGTTTCTCACAAACGGAATAACTTTCTCGAGTTGCTGTTGCCGAAGTTGAGCTTGAAGAGCGGAGTTCGGCAAGAATACTAATCATGTATGAGGCATATTCGAACTTTTTTATGATACAATTTATATGGCTATCGTATATCATACGAGTATTAAGAATAATATTAAAATATACGATTATTTTAAAATTTATAAAGGATACCAACCACATATATAGATTATGCTGACAGAATGGCATTAGTCAAACTATTGTATATTAATGTCAGCCCCACACAGTGATACAATACAATCAACTAAGTACTCATTATCACTATCTAACTACGTAACTAGCCACCCAAATTCTCTCTTTTAACCTTATCATCATCTACAACATCACAAACCAGTGAAACCACCACCATACAACTAACTTCATCTGCCATTTTTTTTTCTTATTATTCCTCGATTAAATTTATGTATTCATGGATTTAGAGTTAACAGAGGCTACGTTACATTTATATTCAAATTTTTCATTGTGACAAAGGTATTCTATAGACTTTAATGAAGAGGTTGGGGGGACCAAGCACCCCCGACTAGAAGGCACTAGCTAACAGCTAAGGGCATTGCCTATAAGGCGTCGTGCAATGTGTCCTGGGCTCCTGGCCATGGTCGACACCATAGGAATGGAGTGTCTTTGCCATGACATTTTGGAGAGAGTCTCTTTCCGATTAGTGCATCTTGCACTTCAAAGTGACTCTCGATGGGAGAATCCAGGCTATTCAGGAAAAATACAGCAATTCCTCAATCCTAACGAAATAGTTCTTTTGGAATACAATGAATAACAACGAATACTTAGGATCAGCTTGCGAATTTGTGGCAAGTAAAGAAGAAAAGGCATAACCAGACAAATTGTGTAAAATAAGTGAATTTATCCAGTTGAGACATCTTGATTGAACGTTTTATTACAATAAATGAGACTTTATTTCTAATAATGATAATCGGGTATATCGTTTCTATTCATGGTAACTAGCACGGTACTCGTTCAATGCAACGTAATCATGGCGATGATAGTGGGATGGTGAGGGCGACTATTGATGATGGGGCTGGCGTCAAGTGATGTAGATAATTCATATAAAAGGTTATGAAGATATTTTAATATATAAATGATTGATAATGTAATTGAATCATCAAAGCATTTTAGACATTATTTCTCATGTAACTTTCAACAATGAGGGTGTTTTTTTTATAAATAGTATAAATGTGATCAAAGCTCGTTTATATTTTAAACATTTATTTTAAAATTAAGTAGCTACCTCACAAAAAATAATATAAAAAGTAAGTTGTTATTTTTAATATATAAAAAAAAATCTTCTACACAAAACATATTACATATCTACATATTATAGTCTAACAAGCAAAATGTCGTAATGGAATTCAACTATTATTGGTATTAATTACGTATATAATATTTATTTTCTTCTTAAAGATGTTATGATTTAAATATTTATGAAGATATATATTTTGATATTAATAATCATTTATACATTATTTATATTATGGTATACGAGTGTGGATGGTGAAATACTGAAATATAATTATTTTTAAGCATTTATCTAAATACAGTAAAAAAATTAAACAAAAAGATGGTTGAACTCATTGGTTAAAGCTTTATGCATTTAACTTGAAGGTCATGAGTTCTAGTCTTTATATTAACAAATTAGTGGGATTTTTAACCATGTATAGATAGGCTCGAGTAGCTCGTGAAGCTCGTTCGACTCAGCTCGTTCGACTCAGCTCGTTCAGATCAAAACAGTAAAACGATCTTTCAAACCAGATCTAAAAAATAAAATTTTTAGCTCGGCTCGTCTAACTAATTGAGCTCGTTTTCTTGTTCGAGTTCGACTTGAACTTGAAAATGTTAAACTTGAACTTGGTTTAAACGAGCTCAAGTTGTTCGTGAACAGCTCAACTCGATTCCCACCCCTAGATAGAGACGGACATTGAAAGATGTATAAAGATGTACTAGGGACTGATTTCTTATCTTCTATTTTACCCTTTTATAATTCAATATAAAATTAATTCCCATTACTTGTGTATTTCAACTTGTTTGTTTTCGATTTCCCGTTTCATAGCCTTTCGGCCGCCTTTCCTATTTCAAATGAGTAAGATTTAGAGAATAAACAATGCCATACTTTATAGGAAAATTTTCTTTTTAGATGCTTGAAACATATAACTATATAAGGATCGCAAAAAATAATTATTAAAAAAGTGGCCGGTATCAATTACGAAAACCCAATACACAAAAAAAACTTCAGACATGAATATTGTGTCACCGGTTTTCACAGAGTTTTCAATGCAAATATCAAATAAGCGTTGAGGAAAGACAATTAAACAACAAGCAATGATTTTTTTCTATCGACTCCTCCCACGAAGTACGACCCTTTTTACGTACCCCTCTTAAAAACTCAAAATGCCTAACAACAAAATTAACAGCTGTGCCTTCTGTAATTCTCTAAAATATGCAAAACGGCCATTTAATTATTTTGAAACGATCATGCTAAATTATGGATGGTTTTCAATACGGTACCATACCAAACCGGTTGGTATGTATCTAGAAACCGGTTCAGAAACGGTACCGATCTGATTCGATATTTTGGTAATTTGCTCGTCCCTATGCTAAACCGGAGTTACTATTGGTAAGAAGTAATAATAATGATTTTAAACTTTAAATTATATATTGGGGACAATATATGATCAATACTGTAGCTATAATTACATATACATACATTTAGAAAACGAAGCGCGTAACCCGACCAGGGGAAATAGTGTAACCCGACCACCCACTATTAGCGGCGACGTCGCCGCAAATAGTGGGGCCCCCTGTCAGTCAACGTCTGCAACCCATCACGTGATGCCTGTAACCATTCCCGAATCTCGTGGGTGTGGGCCCCACTATTAGCGGCGACGTCGCCGCTAATAGTGGGTCCCCCACGGGTTTCTCGATTTAATTGTTTAGTGTGTGTCAGACGAGGTAAACTTTTAAATAATTGTTTTTATTTTAACAAATATTTTTGTTGTGCTCATGCTACGGTAAGTAGTATGGTAACTAGTATTATATGTAAGTATTTTAATATATGTTAACAAATATTCATATATGCTATGGTAATTAGTATTATATGTAAGTATTTTAATATATTTTAACAAATATTTTAATATATGTTAACAAATATTCATATATGCTATGGTAACTAGTATTATATGTAAGTATTTTAATAAATGTTAACAAATATTTTAATATATGTTAACAAATATTCATATATGTTATGGTAACTAGTATGGTAACTAGTATTATATGTAAGTATTTTAATATATTTTAAATAATATTTTTGTTGTACAAAAATTTTAATATATGTTAACAAATATTCATGTATGGTAACTAGTATTATATGTAAGTATATAATAATAATAATCATAATGATAATATAGTAAATAAATACATGGAGTTTTATTTTAGGGAAAAAAATATTAATATCAGTTATTAACTACTGATATTAAAAAAATGTTAAAAAACAAGTGTTAGTAAATATATGTTAGAAAGTATTAGTAATAGAAATGTTATAGTAGTATAGTTAGGAAAGATTACTTATGTTATTATAGTTAGGAATGATATGATTTTTAGAAATTCATTAATTTTTAGGAAAACATTTGTAGTTATAATTATTCTTTAATATAGTTTTTATTAGGTTCGTATTAATGTTAGAAACTAAGGTTTGAAAAAAAGTTGCAAAAATGTGGGCATTTTAGGTATAATAATTTTGAAAAACAATTTTGTGTCCAAAATATGTCCAAAACAATTTTAGGTATATAAAATTTTAATCATACACAATTTTAATCATTGGATTAGCACACGTTGTAATTTTCACCTAAGTTATTTGACGTAATTTTCTCTTAATCCGGTGTCTTGCCTGCATATTTAGTAACAAATTCAACCGTTTCAACCAAAGTTAGTTAAGATTGATACCTTGTCATTATAACATTTTAGTAGATTTATATGTATAACCACTAGATTAAATTTAATTATTTCATCTTTATCAAATATACCCTTCTTAATTATATAATATACCATAAATAAAATAAATATATACGTTTTAAGTTTTGAAGTTGGTTCTATACGTTTTAAGTTTTGAAGTTGGTTCTAAGTTTGTTTCTCCCAATTGATTTTGAAGTTGGTTCTAAGTTTTTATTTTAATGGTCATACAATATCAACTAAAAAAATATTAATTAATATCGATAGATAAAAAGTTAAACCCACTCTAAAATATTGATAATAAGAATTGAATAACTTTGTTATTGAATTGATTTCGATAGATAGATTAATTAATAAATATTTAATATTAATAATAAAATCTTTAAATAATTAATAGGATTAAATTATGACATAATCAATTTTTACTTTCATAAAATTGAGCTTTGTGATTGGTTAATAAAATGTTAGGTCAACTACATACATATAAATTATCGCCATCAATATATGATATGATATATTTATATAAAGAATTAATTAGTTTCGACTTTTTCGTATTAGGAGTTTAATAAAAAGTTATATTAATAAAGTTATTTGATAATTCTAGGTAACTAAATATATGTAAATAATATTAAAGATGACACATGTTGTTTAATAAAAACGCCATGTGTCGTCTAAAGGAAACCTTAATCCTGTTTTAGTTATTGGTAAATGTTAAATTTTAAATATAAATTATTATCACACTTTGAATCATTTTTTAACACAAACACATATATAATTATAAAACAGTAAACATGTTTATTTTTAACCACATCATTGTTTTTTGTTTGAAAGGAAATTGAAATTATAAAATGATGCATGAATCATAAATGTTTGATAAATATATTTTAAAATCGATTGGGAACACATGGATGATGATACTCTTCTTAATTATTATAATATATCATAAATGTATAATAATATATAAATCTTTCAAATTTCAAGTTTATATATAAATCCACGTATTGAAAAACTAAGTTAGGCAAAATTCTCCAAATCCCAATCATTTATTACATTTTTTTTACTACGTATTTTTTCACTTAGGTTATTTTTATATAATATATTACATTTTCATGAATTTCAAAATAGACAAATATTTCAAAAATGTTTGATATACTTAATTTACGTGAGGTAAATTTAACTTTTATTACTTTGTCATAATAATTTTTTTAAGCGACATACTACTATATCACTATTGTATATCCAGTGTTCGGGTGTCCAATGCACTCATCCTCGCAAATAACCATTCAATAACCATTCCCGAGGTGTGGCCACGTCACCACTATTAGCGGCGACGTCGCCGCTAATGGTGGTGACGTGGCGGTGACGTGGCATTCCTCGTACATGGTCTGCAGTGTCGGTCTGTAAGGCAAGTTGTCAGTTTGTCGGGTCCCACTATTAGCGGCGACGTCGCCGCTAATATCTGGTGGTTTTACCCTTGACCTGGTGTTATCCAATGCCTTAGAAAATTAATATCGAGTTCAGAGTGAGAAACAAGTGTGTACATTATTTAATTATTAGGCCATCTCCAACTTCGTGCCTCCTTGGTGGATCGGGTATGCTCCCCGGCGTGCCTGTTCGATTTGCTCCGGAGCACGTTGAACACACGCGACGAGAAAGGTGGCCAAGGTTTATTATTTTATATTTTGTTTTGTTTTGTGCCACTGAAGTTATGTTATATATATATAAGGTCCCTATATATAATGTGTGTGTGTGAGACAGGCTGACTGACAGCGTATTACCTTGATAAATTTCATGTAGGCAAAGTTAAAAGTAACAAAAATAAAAAGTAGAGAATTGGATAGCTTACCTTTATTCTTCATGTAGACTATTATAAACACTATCGAAAAAGGCTCTCAACAGTTTTGCTCAAGAGCAGAGCCTGTTTTGCTTCTCTTACTTGGGAAGATTGGGTCGAGTTTGATGTAACTAAAGAATTGTAATTGTGTACTGGTTTATTTCCCAGTTTCTGGCTGGACCTTTATATCTATATGTAAATTCATCGAGTGCTAATGGTGGGTTTATATAGCTTTGAAAGGCTTTGATCCAACGGTTTAGATCGAAAAATTTGATCCAACGGTTTTAACAAAATTAAGTGCTAGCGTCCGTGATTGATCTGCTGAAGATATACACCAATATTTAATTTATTACAAGTCAATGAATTTTTCTTTCTAAATTTTTAGTTGACAAGTATTTCTCATTAAAGAGTTTAAATTAACGATTTATTATGTAAAAGGGTTGTATAACAAATACTCGGTGTTATTATATATTAGACGCCCAAACCTTTCAAAATTCACAAAGGATGACAAAACTTTGAGGTTTTTACTCTGAATACTTATAACGACTCACGATCAAAATTATGTTGTATAGGGACGTGCAAGGCTATACTATTGGTGAAATTTTCCTAAGGCCCAACGAAGTCAGCACAGGTTGAAGACGGGTTGGACCAGCCCGCCATAGAACACCGCCGTCGATAATGCGAGTTGGGCAATGGGTTGATTTGGGAGGGTTTGAAGCCAGCTAACAGGTTGAAGGATTTTTGGTCAAACGTGACCGTTGGGAAGGAGGTGACCGTTTGATTGTGCCATTTGATTAATTAAAAAACAATGCCATCTTTTTTATTTATTTATCTATATATAAATTACTATTTTTCAAACCAAAACACAACCAAATCTACACATTTATCACATATATTACAATTTAACATGGATCCATAGAGAGGAAAACAACAACAAAAAAACGTATCTAGTGTCTTACGAGGCCAAGGTCGGGGTCGAGGGGTATATCGACAAGAACAACAGCAATATCAACAACAAAATAAGCAACAATATCAACCTCACCCTGAACCACCAATTAGTCAACCTTATGTTCAGATATTCTCAACCGATATATCATCCTCCTCCCGCAATGGATTCTCGACAATACGTTATGCGCCAAACGACCGAGATAGATGTCAAAAATTTTGATCCATTCGATTCCTTCCGCAACCCAACACCCAGTCTCAACGACGATGATGACAAGACCATTCCTGACACACAAGAAGCTCCATTTAGTATAATTATTAAATTCATACATTTATATTTATACGTTTTTATCTATACATTTATATAATTGTTACATGTTAGTTAATTGTTACACTTTTTAATTGTTATATAATTGTTACATGTTAGTTTAATGAGTAATTTCTATGCTATTTATCTATCTAGTTTAGTCGTGTAATTTGTTTAAGCATGTAACGAACTATGTTCTATTTTGGTACTTTTATGTGATAGATAATTTTATGTTTTATTTATATTGTTTTATTAAGTTGTTTTATGTTTTATTATAAATGTTTGATTAAATTAGATGGAAAAAAAAAATAAAAAAAAATTGAAAAGGTTGAAAAAGTTATGAATGCCTAAGAAATGAGCTGGGATGGTTGAAAGGGTAAAATGAGTTAGAAGGATTTGATTGGTGAAATTTAGAATGGTTAAAAAATGGAATGAAGTATGCCTTGATAATGCATTCGAATTCCTCTAAGCTCCAACAAAATTCGTTAACATGATTTGCTAAAGTAATAAATATGTTTGCAAATTTTAGTTGTAGGAAATACTTTTTTTTTTTCCAGAACATATTTTTTAAAAGAACATGAAAAAAAAGGTAATTAAAATAGAGTTTATTTTTAAAAAAATTTTCCCAAAAAAAAAAAACATTTTCTATTTTATAACAGAATTTTGAAATATAACATCTTGAATTTACATTTTCATTTTCATCTCCGTCTCACTACATTTGGAGACTCCAACATATAATCTAGTTTTTTAATATGAAAAAGGAAAATGATAAATTCTCCTAACTAATTTTCTTAAAAATTCTCCTAATATATGTACTTGTTAACACATGTAATCCACTAATTCTCTTTCCTAATTTCACCCTCTGATTTTTCACATGTCACGATCCTAGTATTTAAGAGGATTTGTAGGCTAATAAATTAGGAGGATTGATCATCATTGCCCTATAAAAAATGAGCTTAATTTATTCTAATTTTAATATCCATTTTAAGTTGCACTTTTAAAAAACTGAAAATGGAAAACCAGATATCTACAACTACACACAATCTTTGAATTACGCTGAAAGCGTTTCTCAAGGAGAAGGCAAAGAACATAGACTCGGTATACTACTAAGAGTCTCAAAAGTTGGCGTTTCTCAAAAGTTTGTCGCCGCAAATGCTGATGACGTGGCATTTGTCGCACAACGTTACCGAATGGCAGCAGTAGCTCGGGGCATTTGTCGCACAACGTTACACCAATGACAAAGACCCAATGCCAACTTTTGAGAAACGCCAACTTTTGAGACTCTTAGTAGTATACCGAGTCTAAATGCTGATGACGTGGCATTCGTCACACAACGTTACCGAATGACTTCGCATACCTCGTACAGTGAATAGTTAATTTGTAGATACGGATTTACGATAGTGATAGAGTAGTATTTCGTTAAAAAAAATTATTATTACAAAGTAATAAAAGTTAAATTTATGTCACAAAAATTAAGTACGACAAACATTTTTGAAATATCTATCTCTTTCGAAAGTCATGAAAATGTAATATATTATATAAAAATAACCTAAGTGAAAAAAGACCGTAGTAAAAAAAATGTAAGAAATGAGTGAGATTTGGAGAATTTTGCCTAACTTAGTTTTTCAATACGTGGATTTATATATAAATTTGAAACTTGAAAGATTTACGTATTATCATACATTTATGATATATTATAATAATTGAAAAGAGTATATTGTAATTTACAAGTTACAATATTTTTGCATTCCACAACTAACTTACACTTTTTAACATTAATATTTATTTAAAACGTATATATTTATTTTATTTATGGTATATTATATAATTAAGAAGGGTATATTTGATAAAGATAAAATAATTAAATTTAATCTACTGGTTATACATATAAACCTACTAAAATGTTAATATAAGTATTAATATTGTCTAATAACTTAGGTGAATTTGCTACATAGTCTAAGTAAAAAATTGTTACAACGTGTGCTAATGAATGACGAGACATAATTTATGAAAACAAAACTAAAACAGGTATAATGAATGACGTAACACATGTTTTTCGAAATAAAATTTTATTCTAAAAAAATGTTAGTATAAATAATCTTTAAATATATATATATATATATTATTTACATTAAGTTTGGCTATTTTTAAGAACCTTTTTAATGGGGATTAAATTTAATATGATGTACTAAATACAATGGGTTATATCGAAGTGGGGGGACCCACTATTAGCGGCGACGTCGCCGCTAATAGTGGGGTCCACACCCACGAGATTCCAGACATCACAGGAATGGTTGCAGGCGTTGACTGACAGAGGGGCCCACTATTTGCGGCGACGTCGCCGCTAATAGTGGGTGGTCGGGTTACACTATTTTCCCTGGTCGGGTTACGCGCTTCGTAAAAAAAATGATAACGAAGTTGTTTGATAGTACACATTTGCCTTTAATTTGAAGATGAGATGTGTAGCGAGATTTTTAGCATTGATTAGAACGACGTTTTGGTGGGTTGACGCTTCAATCTCAAATGTACTGCGTGACATCACTATTAGCTGGAGACTGACGTGGCAGTGCGACGTCATCGCTATTAGTGGCGACGTCGCCGCTAATAGTGGGACCCCCGACACGTCCGTCAACTGATGCCCAACAAACGCTGCAGACTGACGTCGCACTGCCACGTCAGTCTGCAGCGTTTGTTGGCATCAGATATCGGGAATGGTTTATGTCATATCGGGAATGGTTCTTTGACATAGTTCAATAAGATCAAAAGATGTTAGTGCATAGGAATCAACGATTTTGACGTAGTTCATTAGGATCAAAAGATGTTATTACATAGGAATCATCGATTTCAAAACTATATATATATGGAATGTCCCAGTACATGTATACTTGAAAAAAACAGCAACTAATAACATATTCAATACCCTAAAGTCGTGGTTTTCCTACTGAATTATTGTGTATTTCGAAAAAATATTTCAAACATACGAATCATCTTTTTCATTACATATTTGTAGTTGCTGGTATTGTGTATGGTTTTCAATCTTAGTGTTTATATATATATATATATATGTATTATGAATATAGATATATATATATATATATCTATATATATATATAGTATGGACACCATTAATAGTTAATGTGGTTGATGTTTACTTGAATTGTTTCAGATGGATAGTTTGGAGGATATTTGGGCAGACCCAGAAAACGTACGTATTGAAGTGCCGGATAATGTGTTTGAGCAACCTGATGTAGATGGTGAATATGAATGCGAAGCTGGGGACTTCGAAACTGACGAGGTGTTCGGTTCCTTTGAAGAATTAACGGTGTGGGCTCAAAGAACAGCAATGGATTTGGGTTATGTTCTAGTCTTACGCCGAACGAACAAAAACTCAAAAGAGGTGGTCAATAAAGTGACACTTATATGTCACCACGGTGGAGCGCGCGATGCAAGGTTAATTGGCCCACCCAAACGGTCCAGTAAGATAGGTTATCTCTTCACTTTAATAGGCCGCCCTGGGCGTGATGGTGGTTGGAGGTTAACCGTCAAGGATTGGAGACACAATCATGATCCAACTACCGATCTGCAAGGGAATGCATACGCCAGACGGATGACGGATGAAGAAAAGGAATATGTGGGGACCCAATCGGATCGCGGTTTGTACCCACATCAGATCCTGGTAAACCTTAAACTTGAATTTCCAGGAAACCTGACTCGGAAAGGAGACATTACCAACTTCTTGAAAGCGAGACGGAGGTCCGGCCAAGCAGGGCGTACTCCAATGCAGGTAAAAACATTAAATATTATATTGTACTACGTTGTTGGAATTGACTTATTTACTTTACGTTGGTCAATTTTCGCTGGTAATGTTTTCACTGTTGCAGGAGAAAAGGTACTTTACCAGTTCACCACAAATAACAAAAATGGACGCTTGGAGAACCTGTTTTTCATTCATCCAACATCAATGACCCTATGGCGCGCATTCCCCTGGGTTATTGAAATAGACTCCACGTACAAAACCAACATCTATAACATGCCGCTAGTTGAGATCGTCGGCATGACTTCAACGGGGAAGACCTTCAGTTTAGCGTATGCGTTTATCGTAAACGAGCGGGAGGCGAATTATCAATGGGTGTTACGATGTCTCAAGTCCACCCTTGCTGATAGCTTTGTCGTTCGTGTCGTTCTTACTGACAGGGAGCTGGCCCTGATGAGAGCTTTGAAAGTTGTTATGCCAGAAGCGAAACAAATTCTGTGTAGGTACCATATATGGCAAAACATAATGAAGCACTGCGAACCGGCATTGCGGATGAAGAAAGATGTTAACATTGACAGACTTAACGACTGGTGGAAAAAAGTCTATCAATCTCGGACTTTTGACGAGTTTAAGTCTAACGAAAAGGAGTTAAAGAAAAAACTTGCAGGTTTCCCAGGCGTCTACAAGTACCTGACCGATAATTGGTTGGCCCCATACCGAGAGCAGTTTGTGTCCTGTTGGGTCGATGAACACCTCAACTACCAAAACCACACCACAAACAGAGTCGAGGCCGAACACCACTTACTGAAGGAAGAATTGAGGGGGAAATGCACATTTAATAGAATCCTACAATGTGTTGATTCTGTCTTGATCGCTCAAGAAACAGAAATAAGGGGCCAACTAGGGTATAGCAACGCGACCCGGAAGGGGAAACATAATTACAACTGTATGAAGGACCTGTTGGGAAAGGTTTCACTTAAAGCTTTGGACATCATGGCTGATGAAATCGTACGCTTAGACAAAGTCCTTAAAAGACATGTAAAAAAATGCGGGTGCAAGGTTCAGTCCAGTTGCGGGCTACCATGTGCTTGCAAGATTGCCGAGTACATGCAGCGCGGTTAGTACGATTTATTACTTGTATTTTTTTTATCAAAAGGACATAATTTCGTACACTTATTTATATCAAAAAAATACAGGAACTCGTATACAGCCTCATGTCATAGACCCGTTTTGGAGAAAGCTTGACTTAACACCGTGGACATGCGTAGAAGACGAAGACGAAGAAGACGATGTCCATATAGTCGTTGAGGGTCTTACGAATTTCTTGGATCAGCAACCCAAGGCCCAAAAGAAACATTGGTTGTCAAAAATTAAAGACATGTTTAAGCCCGGTAAGACACAAGTGAAAGATCCTCTTGTTCGTACACTTATTATGTGGAATTTACAAAATTTCATCCTTTATGTTTGTTATAGATTAAAACTTAAAACAATGATCCAAGACAAATACAGAAGCACTAGGTCAGTCAGTCTCACATAGGGATGACAAAAAAGGCCCGTATCCGATGGGGAAATCCGAAACGCGACATTCTTGGTCCGGGTTCGGGTATGGAGGTCTTGGGCCGGGTATGGGGATGATTTTTTTTTTAGCGGGTTCGGGTCCGGGTATAGTTTTATATGTATACCCGTATAAATGAAACCTGACCCGAACCCATATACCCGACCTCTACATAATAACATTACAAAATGATAATATATTTGTTTCCAATCGGTTTTAAAAGGCATGAAATACTAATTAGGCTAACATGTGTTAATTCAATATAATTCTTCCTAAACCATCACCACTCATTGAATTAGCCTTAAGGTATGTTTAGCAAAAGTAGTTGTAGCTTTTAGATGGAGCTGTCAGTTGTAACTTTTAAATAAAGTTGTTAGATAGAGCTTTTATCTTTTAAATTGTTTGGTATGGTAGCTGTAGTTGCAACTTTAAGAGGTATTTGTGTACTTTCAATAACTAA
This sequence comes from Erigeron canadensis, assembly GCF_010389155.1. Taxonomy (NCBI): domain Eukaryota; kingdom Viridiplantae; phylum Streptophyta; class Magnoliopsida; order Asterales; family Asteraceae; genus Erigeron; species Erigeron canadensis. The sequence continues at coordinate 7,111,615 of NC_057769.1, read as the reverse complement.
AAGCTTCATCGAAAAGATAAAGCTCTTGAAACGCTACTTCAAGAAGCGTTTTATTTTGAAAGTTTTTTCTTTCAAATATTAGTTAAAGTCAGAGTTTTTAACACAATATGAACTTTTTGTTCAAAATTAAAAGCTCTCCAAAAGCTATTGAAAAGCTCTTGCCAAACATAGCTTAATAGCAAACTTGTTAAACTCGTTGAAAACTTATTAAAGCTGGAACCATTTTTACTTTCTGAGCTAAAAAAACCCAACAATATTTGATAACTTTTTGGTCCAGTAGCCCATATATCACCAACTTCGCACATCAGTTTTTTTTATTCTCCCCGTCATATCGTGTCCGCATGTCGTTGCGGCAATTAAACGATGATAATAATACAAAACAGTAGGGAGGAATCGATATGCGTATGTGTAAATAGGAAGGGGAGAAAGAAATGACTATGTGTTAAATCTTAGTATGGTGTTTGTCTGATTATGTTTAGAGATATAAAATTAGAGGTAATGTATAAATTAGGGGCAATATGGGGATATTGAAAAGATTGGTGAATTTCCTAAAATAGTGAGTCAAATATGTTTTATAAGGGACTAGCACGGTACCCGTGCAATGCGGCGGTGATTGTGGCGCCAACGGTGTAAATAGTATAAAGGTATAGATTAGGTGTATAGAGGAATTAAGATTAAGAAATAAGGATATTTTGAGTATAAAATGCTGAGTTAATATATTTTATAATGGGTTATAGACATAGATTATAGATGTGGCTTTACTGGCTTGATACATAGAGAAGCCCAAATCTTAACACGGAAATTCATTTCCGGAAGTCTTCCAAACTTTCTACTTTATGAGTGTCACAACTCATAATCTCATTCGCACACGATCTTTTATTTATCAATTTATCTCTAATACATATATAATAAAGAAAATGTCTTATATGTTAATATAGAAAATCTGAATTATCAGATTAAGTTCAAACATTAATTTATAACCACTAGCTCATAAAAGTATTTTAGTTTTATAACTAGATTTTAGACTCGTGTCTAATACTGGACACGGGATTCGAAGTTTGCGATATTATCAATATTAGATCTTGATCATACATTTAAGTTATAAAAACTTATAAATTTGAAGATATACGGTTCTAATTGTTATACTTTTCAAGTTATAGTGTAATAATAATAGGTTCATCACTATCATTATTAGCTGAGACATATTGATGAAATTGTTTGTCGTAGTCATTCCACAAGGCATATGCTCTAATAATTACTCCATTATATAATTTTTTGAAACCAGTTGTACTCATAATGTGATATTATTATGAAAGATAATTAAGAATTATAATATAAACATACTTGTGATCCTGTACTTGACATTCAAGTATATATATTTGATCATGATGTGGGCTCATAACACGTATAGGTTTATTTTCAATAACCTGTTTTATGATAATTAGATAACAATTAAGATTGTTTTCATATTATTTTATAATAGTTATGACTCTTGATCTAAGTGACAACTGTAACTTTCAACATTAATATGCAAAACTAACATATAAAACAGGAGAAATTATGTACCTTTTTTAATTGAGAGATAAAATGAATCTTGAATGAAGTTTATATTGATTTGGATTTAATATTCAAGTAAACCTCTGTTGTAAATCGTGCGTTGTTATGTGATTGTCCTATATTCTATGATTCAAATTGTGTTAAGGATAATGATGTTGTATATCGTCATCTATTATTATGTTTTGCGATATGTATATAGAGTTCAAGTTATGTTTATGTTAAATATTAATATTTATAATTTATAAAAATCTAATCTAATATTTGTTAATAAATTAATCATTAGGTTTTGGAAAAAAAAAATTATATACAATATTTGATATGTTGAAATATTTTTAACTAATTAAATGATTGTAAATTTTAAAAAAAAATTCTCAAGTTTATGGCTAAAAATAAATATAAATTAAATATTCAGGGCTAAAAATGTAAATCATTGATGGAAAACAAAAAAGTGTAAAATAATGAGACTTTTTTTTACAAATTCATAAAAATAATAATATAATAATATATTTGGATAATAATTATTAGGTATTTTAATTTATAGTTAATCTAATAGATGACATAAACGAGAGTCAATTTAATTTGAGCGATTTGATTGGTTAATAAGTCATTAATTTAACTGTCTTATAGTATATATTAAGATAAGATAAGATTTGAACGATAAATGTTACACTATCTTTTCGTCTACCCATATATCCTTAAAGGGTGACTAATGTATTTTTCTTGATTTACATGGTTGCCCATTAAACTGAATTATTCACATATATCACGAACATACTTTTCTAATTTTTACATGACCTACAACAACATGTCAACTTTATTTTCACTTTTTTTTTCCTGAAAATTATGAACTTCTGCTTCTCACTCATATGTTTCTCCTTCATCCTAACAAAAACAATAAAAGTTTAAAAACCCAAATAAAAAGAAAAAAATTTAAAACTTTGAAATTAACTCCAAACATAATTTATATCGCCAAATGGATGATACTCCATGTATTAAATTTAATACCTACTGCTGCTAATCTTTTTATTTACATCCCTCTCTTTGACTCCCCCGCTCTCTTTCTACATTGATATATATATATATATATATATATATATATATATATATAATTTCTTTTCAGATCTAATCCCATCGAAGAGGTCGTAAAAGCACAAAAGAAAAAAAAGATGTGGTAGTTCGAAAGGATAAGAGTGGTGGCCGGAAGTGATGGGACTGTGGTGAAGCCGCTTTTTCCGGCCAAAACCCGATGAAAGCCATACATATTCAATTGATGGATCTAAATGCTATCCCCGTCATTATCATTCAGTGATGATCGATTTAAAGAGGTAGTCAGATATGGTTGTGGTGCCGACAGTGACGGGGTCTATTGATGGTGGTCGTCGCTGCCTCAAACCTTTTGTTAGTGTAGATTTGGGTATGAGTTTCTTTCGTATCTATACACATTATATGGGTTGTATATCTATTTTGATTGATTTGTATTAAGGAATCTGTGTTAAAATTAATTTGAGGATGTTGATGTTAATCATATGGGGTTTATATAATTTGATTATTAACTAATACGATGGATTTGATTAGTTTTTTTTCTTTATGTATATAGACTAATTTATACCTGCTTGTGTTGTTGTGGATGAGATGGACAAGTAAAATGAATAATTTGGGATTTTTTAAAGTTTACGATGAGGGAGAAACAAAGGAGTGAGAAGCAGAAGTTCATAATTTTCTGGAAAAAAAAATGAAAATAAAGTTGACCTGTTGTTGTAGGTCATCAGGTAAACAATTAGTGAATCATGTAAAAATTAGAAAAGTATGTGGGTAATATATGTGAATAATTCGGTTTAATGAGCAACCATGTAAATCAAAAAAAATACATTAGTCATCCAATGACTTAATCCATTCTTAAATCATCTCTAATATATTATATAAAAAAAAAGCCCTTAAAGTTATCATTGAAAAAGTTTAATTTATATTTAATACTCCAACGATTAATGAATTCAATTACATATTAATAATATTTAATACTCCGTAAGTAAAAAGGACTATGTTAAATTATTTTGCCAAATATAGAATTATTATTTGATTATTATATGAACATTTTCTCAAAATAATTTGTATATTTGAACGACAAATGTTACACTAGCCTTTTTTTTATATACCTCTGTTCTTAAACCATCTCTAATCTCTATCTCTATCTATTATAAAAGTGAAACTTAAAATCATCATTGAAAAATAAGTTTTTGATTTGTTAGAACTAGAAAACTTTTATATTATAACTTAATATATATTCATATGTAGATAAAAATCATTCACATATGAACAAATTTTATATTTATATTTAAATGATTACTTTATTAGATCGCCCCTGATTCTCTCTCTAAAAAAAAAAGCCCTTCTTAATTCTTAACTTAATAAGGCTTCGGCCCTATGGAGTAAAGGGAAGTGCAGATCTGGAGTGTTTGGACGAGAAATAAAGGCTTTGCAGCAAGCGGAGTTGTACCGAAATTCAATTTTCCAGGCATACTAGAAAAGAGTCCAGCCGAGCATATTTGTTTGCTAGTTTCTTGATCCCGAAAATCTTGTACTCAGAGTCACGGATAAAGTGGACTACCCAGCGCGATACTTGGTGGATGACCCCCCGTTCTTTCTAGTGGCTTTTTCCCGTCCCTTTTGGGACCATTCACCCTTTTCCCACTTTCGCGCTTGTTGGAGCTATTAAGCATCTTATACTATTCCATTCCATTCCATTTTTCAGCTGGACAGAAAAGTTGGAATACTTAGGCTTAGACGGTGGTCCCCCTTTCTCGCGTAAAAGCGATCAGAATTCGAACACGTCGCGTTTTACTGGAAAGGCTAACTTAAAAAGGCTAACTTAAAAGATATAGATATAGATATTTATATATGCCGACTTTGTTATTCAAATTCAACGCCGGATGTTTACAGCCGCATGAATTCGTTGAATAATACCAAATTATACAGTTTATCTATCATATAAAAAATATACTAACTTCCAACGTTATTTAACATGACTTAGTACGATTTGTCAAACCGTGTGTGAGATATAAAATTGTTAATATATATAAATAAATATTTGTTACCATCTTCTTTTATTAATATTAATTGTCCTATTTATAAAAGATATAGCAACAAAGCTATTGATATCGCACAAATGCACAATTTCCAGGTAGTTTCCAAAAGTCTTGGGCTATAAAATGGGAGATCGACACTTTACAATTCCAATCCTTTCTATCATCTTTCCAAACTAAACATTCTTTTGCTTCCAATAATGGTTTATATATGAAGCGTTGTGAGCATAAAATCTCAGCTGCTAAATTAAATGGTTACCATCAATGCATGGCTTAATAACCTAGTGGCATGTTGGTGACGGGATAAAGCCTAAAGAGCATAGGGTCATGGGCTTGAATCCTACAAAGGCGGTTTTCTGGGCATTATTGCATAGTGGGGATATGATCGGGTGATTCCACTGGTGGCACAATTGTACTCTAGTGTCCATCACCATCAGTACTCCAAATTTTTCGTTAATTATGAAATCCATACGAAATGTGACGTCGGATGATTTTCGTTAGTTACGAAAACCATTCGACATGTGACATCGGATAATTGTTGTATAACAAAAGCACAGTACGTAGCTTTTCCACAGCAAAGAAAGAAGGCGCGTGCTGCACGCATCGCATATTTTTTTTTAAGTTAACTTCTCAAACACTTGGTTATTCCATTTCAGAGATCGATAGTAGTAACAGTACATGTGTAACACCTTCATGTATATACTGCTAGTATCGACTCGCAAGCTATTGAACGTTTTCGAGCATTGAGCCATTGACCAGGCCGGCTGATGATCTCACAAACTTGGTCAAAAGCGAAGATCTGGAGATGCATGCTGCAGAATTACAATGGTACGTGTCACAGGTCTGGCTAAATCTCTTCACACAACCAATGTTTTCAGACCGGTGAAGCCGGGAACCGGTAGCATAGGCGGTCCGGTTATGGGTGTCAAAACGGACGTGCAGCTGGCCGGAGATTGAACCGGGAACCGGTGGTTGGACCAGACAACCGTCTATTTTTGACCGGACCGGACAGTTTCGATATTTCTGTTCAGATTTGTGAGGTCAGATGTTGACGGAGAAGATGATCAGTAGCATCATAACTTCGTCAGATCTTGAAGGTGTCGCCGTCGTGATATCGCCGGAAGCATTAAAACTTCACGCGTTCATCCAATTCTCGCTCTCTATAGTTGTGTGATATATATTGTTAATTATAGTTACAGCTTGGCAGTGATAGAGACGGTGCAAGATGGAAGTGGTGAGACTTGAGAGGCGGTCGAAGATTTATATAAAAGAGTATTATCATAGATTAGGTTTGAATAGTATTTTTACAATCATTATAGATGACAGAAAATGTCAACTTGCACTAAAGGTGAGATTGAATAGGGGGCTTCTTATTGACACCTTTTTTTTGCTATTGACATCCCTCAGATGGGGCGAAAATTTTGAGCAGAAGGGGCGAATTTCGCCCCATCTGGCCTAACAATTTAAATCAATTCCTTTTCGGCTTTAAGTCACCTCAAACTGACAAGTCAAAGCAGAAGGGGCGAAATTGGATATCAGAAGGGGGGAAAAAGCTTTTACCCACACCCCATCACCTTTACGTCACTTTTACCATACCATTTTTTTACCTATACCGTTTTTTACCCATACCGTTTTTACCTATACCATAAATCACCTTTATGTCACTTTTATCCGAAAATGTCGAGGGCAAAAGGGACGAATTTCGCCCCATCTGTCATTCGCCCCTTCTGCTCTTGCTAACCTCCTACCTATATATGCATGTACGAATGATTTCATTTATAGTAAACTTCAAAGAGGTATCCAAATATAAGGGACGTATGTAATGTTCTATATTTTATAGCAAAATTAGCCATTACTAATTTTGTTGATTTATATATATACGTATATAATGTTGTATATTTTAGATGGATAATTCTAACGATAACAACTCAGATGAGGGCGGTAACTTTGACTACGACGCTACTCCCTTTTATACCGATGAGGTATAATTCAACATATCTTTTCTTTAAGTATTTAGTTATTTAATAAAAATATGAGATTTATGTTTTCAATTATAATAGTCGTTCAACTCAGTCGAAGAACTGACGGGATGGGCGCAAGCAACAGCAATGTCGCTAGGTTATGTCCTAGTAAAGGGTAGATCAAAAACAAATGCAGCGGATGACATTTCTAGAGTATTACTCATTTGCGATCGTGGTGGTACATACCGTAAGAGGAGTAAGGGCATCAGAAAGAGTTTTTCAAAAAAATGTAATTGTCCATTCAAATTGCAAGGTTATTATTCGGAATATGGTTGAAGGGTAAATGTGATAGATCATACACATAATCATGACATAGATGATGTGTATGGTCATGCGTTTGCCAAACGTTTTTCTCCAGCCGAAGAAGAATGGGTATGGAGGCAGTATTACTTAAAACTGAATGCGCAAGGTATTTTTGATGGATTAAGAAAGGAAGTTCCAAACAACCTATCTCTCATCAAAGATGTACACAACTTACTGGAAAAAATAAGAAACGAAGAGGCCCAAAAGATTGGAAATACTCCAATGCAGGTTAGCTTTTCACTTTTACATATCCTTTGAGTTGAGCATGTAGACATTAGGATTTTTGAAAAAACAAATTTTTTTTTAAATGTAGGTGCTTTTGTCAGTGCTACAACAATTCCTTTACACTTACGAGTATACAACGAACGTATATTCAAACCGGATGGAAAATCTGTTTTTTATGCACCAAAAATCATTTGAGATTTGGCGTGCATTCCCTAACGTGTTGTTCATAGACTCCACCTACAAAACTAGCAAATATGGAATGCCATTTGTTGAGATTGTAGGCGCTACTTCAATAGGCAAGACATTTCTTATAGCTTGTGAGTTTATAGTAAACAAACAGGAGGCCAACTATGTTTGGGTGTTACAGACTTTAAAACGGACACTTGGTGAAGGCTGGCTCGTGAGTCTTACAATTACTGATAAGGAGCTAGCACTGATGAATGCATGTCGGAATGTGGTGCCGAATGATGCGCGACAACTCTGTAGAGTTCACATAAGGAGGAATATAATAAAACATTGTGAGCCGGTATTTAAGAATAAGGGGGCTCTTTATTCTTTTCTTCATCGGTGGAAAGTACTTATTGAATCTCACACGATTGAGGATTACATCACTAGAGATGAAGCACTTCAAGAGTATTTGAAAAGTTATCCAGGTATATTTTTTGGTGTAATCATCAATTTTAAGTTTGGAAAAAGCTTATATGTTATTTGTTTCATCATTACCATATTATTTTAATTTTCAGGTGTTTATCGTAATGTGAGCTTAAGTTGGTTGTCGCAATATAAGGAACTTTTTGTGTCTTGTTGGGTGGATCTACACCTCAACTTTGGCCAATACAATACGAATAGAGTCGAGTCGGAGCATGCGCTGTCAAAGAGTCACTTGGATGGCCAAAGAGCGCGCCCACATAGGCTTGTTGAGTGCATTACTCGTATTGTAGATAGTCAACATATAGCAATCAGAGAAACCTTTTCAAAAAGCAAGATTAAATGCAACACAGATCACGATATACCATGTTTCAAACGACTACATGGGTTCGTTTCCATAATGCTTTGGAAATCATGCTACAAGAGATTAAACGTATCAAAGACGATGATATAGCGGGGGACCCATCTCGTTGTGGTTGTAAGTTATTTACCAGTTGTGGGCTACCGTGTGCTTGCAGACTTGTATTGTATGTCTACCATGGTTAGTATATCCGATTAAAATAAACTCGTTTGTATAATAATGCAAAGTTAAACATACTCATAATAAAATTTAGACAGAAAAAAACTATGTAAATTTTAATCTATAAGGTTAAGCAACAATAATACTAACATGCTGCTTAGCCCTGAGCTCACTTGTCCACGACCCATCCTCATGTTGATGTGACTCAGCCCAAGTAGCGAATAAGCTTGTTTGGCCCAAACTATAAACACATGAAATTATTTTAGTATATATATGTATACAATAAATGAATTAATTAAATAACAATGTACTTACAATCTCACGTTGCCTCTGAGCAAATGATGTACGACTATGCGTCGGAATATCCGATTGGAGAGCCCTGTTCGCCTTATTTACTTGGGACCTACGCACGGAGTCCTCACTCACGAAGAAGTCTACATGCTTGTTCCAATCTTGGGGATCTATACCAGCTGGAGGGTTTGCCCGAATATTGCCTACACTTTTTACACCTCCTTTTTTAACGAACTGATCGTTCTTGAATCGAGACTTTCCATTTCTGTAATATTTCTTCAATGATGCAGTCACCCAGTATTTTACTCCCTTTCTGATTGGATTATCAGGGTGAAGGTCTTGGATGTACGACCTCAAGTTAAAAAATACTGCAAATGATAATAAATATTTTAGTATTATATCGTTAACTTTAAATAACAAATTTGTATTTAGTAGAGGAACACAACCTCTAGACACGTCCAAACATATTCCTTAGCCTCCTCAGGGACTTGCTCCCATGAATCATAGTAAAATGGCACCGACCTCGCCAAAGTTCCTAGAAACGGTGTAAAATACTGTGCATTCGATCCAATCGGATTATACGTTTTGGTTCGGATATCAAACTCGATGTCTAGCGGTGCCCCATTGTCATTTCTTAGCTTTTCTAGCTCTAAATTCTTGGCATACGAACGCAACTTCTTACCTACAAAGGTGCGTTAAAATTAGTAAAAAGTATACTAACAACTTATAAATACAACACAATATAACACATATTAATTGAAACTTTCTTACCACTCGCAAGACATCTTGATTCTGGCTTCCAATATGGAGCCGGCAGATCACCAGCACCCTCTCTGCCATGTCCTCTAACAACACGTGCCATACTAACAAGTACTACATAAATATTTTACATGAAAAATATCATTCGAACCAAACATTTATCATACAACATGTCATAATCTAATGCTAACAAATCTATTACTACATAAACTTTATTTTACTAATAATATTACATCTATACATTCAATCAAACTCTATATATTCTTTTTACCAATGATATATTAACAACAAATACTTACATAATACTAATAATAATAGATGATGAAAACAACATGATAATAAAAAAAATATCAAATTAATTTATTATTACTCCATAAAAACAAATAATAATACTAATAAAATAATATTAATATGGTAATAATAATAATAGAAATATCAAAAAAAAAATATATTATCACTCCATAAAAACAAATAATAATAATAATAATAATAATAATAGTAACAGAAATAAATAAATAAAAAAACAAAAATTAAAAGATGGTGAACGGACCTGGAAGGCAGTGGTGGTGGTCAGACGGTGGTGGTGGTCCGACGGTGGTGGTCGGATCCGGCAGTGGTGCTCCAACCTAATTTATTGAGGGTAGTATCAAATCAAAACAAACAACATTTAAATTTATATATATATATATATATATATATATATATATATATATATATATAAGATATACAAATATAATTATTAATATAATATATATTTATATAAAACTTGACATTTATTAAAGAAGAAAAAGATGGAGAAGTGAGGAGGCAAATCCTAGAGTGGAAATGGGGTGGAAGAAAAAGGGGGTATGGGTGATAAAGAAGGAAGGGTGAAGTGAATGTCTGCCATTTTAATGGTCACAGGAAATTATTTACACTGGCAGAAGGGGCGAATTGCTTTGGTCAGATGGGGCGAATTTCACCCCTTTTAGGGTCAAATGTCAATAGCCAAAATCCCTGGTGTCAATAGTATGCCCCTTGAATAGTCCAACATGTTGTATCCGTTTATTAATATCATAATATGCCTTGTGTTTTTACTTTTTACTTTCATTATGTCATTATTATTATTATTATAAAATATATATGAATATAATAATATAATATAATGAATGAAGTTATGAATTTTTTTTTTAAGTAACGTAAGAATTCAACATAATTATATGATTTTTTTTATCTTTGACTAGTAATATGTATTATATTTAACTATTATTAATTCAATGATATTATTTAAATTATGTTAAGTAAATATAATTATTTATGATATCATCCGGTTCTTATATCCGTCCCGACCGATCCCACCAGCCGAACCAGTAACCAGTAACCAGTAAGAAGACCGGTTCGCTGTTCGGTCCGGTTATGAAAACATTGCACACAACTCTCGAAAATGGCATTATTAGCCATGATATTGAAAGGAGGAAAACTGCATTTGGTTCCAGTACCTACAAAAAAAAAATGCGCCCTTAGACATTGATGCCATCAGGAATCCGTTTTTATTCTCGGGTTCAAAAGTGGTAGATGGGCATGGTCCGATACTTGTAATGTCAGTCGGGATGAACACCGCTTGGGGGGAGATGCTAAGTTCTATATATAGCGGCTGATTCCAATGAGTAAACACCGTTACAGGCTTCTATTCAGGGGAAGAACACCGCTTGGTGCTTTTTTTCTTGTTCTTGCAGTTATGTTGATCAGGTATTTAACTGGCCGGTATTAGATTATATATGGGAAAACCTATATGGGGTCCGAGTGCATCCCCGGTCCTCTCGTGTGATGGTCACTCGTATTTTTAATTTTTTATTGAGTTGATGCCTACTCAGGTTATACACTAATAGGACGTGGTTCTTTTTAGATCTCAAGCTCAAATATGATAGACGTTTACACAAATTTTACTCGTTTTGTTGCTATGGCAGAAAATTTGTTCAAACTAATGGTTATGGATCAGGGGGTGAATTTCGTACGTTTACACCAATATTCCTTTCATCCTTAGGTATCATTCATCGTTTGTCATGCCCTCATACAAGCAAACAGATCAATGGCATCATCGTCATGTTGTTGAAACCGGTCCACTCTTCTCTCTGATCAGTTCCATGTTCCCACTTGCTTTTGGCACTTCGCCTTCAAAATCTCGAGCTCTGCCTATCTTATCAATCGAATGCCGTCCACCACTACACCTCTCGTGCATCACCTTTTCAGAGTCTCTTTCACCGACAATCCAGCAGGGAATTTGCCATCTATCTACTGGGATCACATATTGTCTCCTTGCTCATAGTAAACATGTTGAAGTGTAGCGAAAGGCCAACTTAAACGTTTAGCTCATTGTTTAAGCTGCACGATATTAACTGAAGCTCATCTTCAAAACTGAACGTGAAAGCAAAGTTTGACATGTAGATAAACCATCTGATCCGGATGCATGGGTCATGGGTGAGAGTTATTAAGTGGACAAAAGTAATTAATTTGTAGTGATCTAAAGTTATTTACATTAATCTTTGGGAGGTCACAAGCTTGTTTTTGTTAGGCATTATAACTCAAGCATAAAGGATTACTGTTTTGCGACTTTTTTCAGGATATCTGGAGTTATTGGGCGAGTAGTATAATATATCCAGTTTTTTTAATTATATTATTCGGATGTATGCGGCCTATCCCAGGTATCCTTATGATTGTCTCTGAACTCTGAAACCTTTTCTCTACCCAACTATAAGATGTTTACTTAATAGTTTTATGCCCCGAGACCTCTTGTGAGTATATTTAATTAGTACGCCTAACCACTAGACCCTTCGGTGGTTATTGCTTAGCATATATTGCAAAAGAAACAGTTCGTCCACGAATTGTACGTGGATAATCAGTTAACAGGCTAATCATATGACCAAGACTGGTTTTCTACCAACCTGAAAGGGTAAGGTTGAAAAATTGAAATGGCAACATATGTCAATGATTGTACTTTGGCAAAGCAAATTCAGTACACCAGTGACTACTATTTCACAATATGTTAGCAATAAAAAGATAAAAAGTTCATAACAAATTCAAGAATTCTTGAGAACCCACAACACATTTCTTCTAAGTTCTAAACCAACATGATCCAAGACTACACAAATGGCTAAAGTCAAATATTATAGAATGCAGTTTAAACATTTGACTCGAACTTAAAAACCAGATAACATTGCACACAAACTAAAAACCGTCATAAGCACTCTGCACCATACAGGGCTTTTATTACTCTCTCATATTAGTTGACCTTTCGGCACTATCTGATCCTTGAGCCACATGTAAACAGGAACAAGTACATAGTAGACTCCAGCCATTGCACCAAGAAGGAAACGTACAAGGAATACAAATGGATTAACAGGCTTCTCTACGTCCTCTACTTTGGGACCAAGCTGCAAAAATATTAAAAGGAAATCATGGAATCAGAGATAACGAACTTCCTGAAAGTAGTAACACTACTCATAATAGGAGGCAAAATGTGGGTTAGAGCTGGTTAGGTAACAGGTCAAAATGGGTTGGCTTAACCCATCAGCAGTTTCAATTTCATAAATAATTCATATATAGATATGATTACAAATCATCAAAATGATGATTTTATTTATTCGATAAAACGATTTACGTGGTTTGTATAAACTCTTGAGCACGATGTGACGTTCTAGTCATTTGACTCATTTCCCTTTTAGCTTCTTTTTTCTTTTTTCGATTTGACCCATTTGTGTATTAGCAACCAGAAATATAAAGTTTGCCCATTTGTATCGTTAACAACACATTATAGAGCTTAAATATAAAACTAGAATCCATCACTCATCTTATGGGTACCGAATCTTTTGGACATGAACCCTAAGTTGAACCAGAAACCAGGCAAGGACTAGCTCGGTCATCCTATTAACTTCGTTTTCAGTATATTTCCGGCTAATGGAGGTAATAATTACTGCCAAAACTTCACAAGATATATATCTATGCTAGCAACATCAGTGGATGTCCACAAAATTGTTAAACCACGTTATTTATGGTATATAGACCCTAAAGAACACCTCTTGTATCGTTACATAAGTGACATCTTCATAAACTGTCAAGGATCGCAAATAACTGCTAAACTGCTAAAGTTGCATCACTATAATCCCTATAAACAGATTTACCTAAACTTCCTCATACAGTGACGAGTTTGACAAAAAAAACAATTTACAGGTGCTTGGGTGTCAGTGTGTGTGCCTTCTAAAGCTTTTATTATGATATGAACATGAAGTCACTATAATCAATTTTGGGTGCTGGGAAAAAAGATGAAGGTTATAACTTTCATGTTAGTGTAGGGTAAAAATGATCAAATAAGAAGAAGCAGGTAACGAGGTGCCTGCCATTAGAAACCTAATTATTAAGATTAATGTCAATGATTATCCTTAGCCTTATATAGCTGATAATCTGGTTCTCCTTCTTCAAATAACATTAATCACTCTGAAATCAAAAGACCCCCATGAATGAGTAGTTTGACTTCAAAGTTCATTCATAAATTGCCTTCAATTTTAAGGGTTTAACTGAACTAACATTACTCATATATAGAGGCGCATTTTTGACCCACATACTTATGAAAAAGTTGTTTAATCCACAATGGGTCAAACGGTTATTAGCTACAAAGGAAACCTGTCAAAAGTAACCAAAGTGTTTTTTAATGCATAAAACCTCATAAACCATTTCATGCAGAAAGACTATCATCGCGAAAGTAGTTTCTACATAAGTAGTTGCTCACAAGAAAAATCATAATTTTAGGACAAAACCTGTTTTGGATTAACTCAACCCAATTCGGTCTGTTTCAACCCATGACAAGAATAACCCCTTCTGACCTAACCTGACTAACCCACCCATTTTGTCACGTCTACTAATAAACCATCAATACATGAAGTTGCATATGTATGGTCATATTGCTACTGCAAAAGAAGAAGCTACCTGCAATGGAGAATCCCCCGAGTCCGTTTTGACACCACTAACAGAGCAACCCATGATGAGCCCATGGCGACGAACACCACGATACCATTTTGGGCCTATCCTCTTTACCTGCACATCTTTGAATCCTGCCTTTTCAAACCAGTCAATGTACTCTTCCTCCTTTGGAAAGAGCATCCACATGTCTGCAAAGAAACGAGACAACCAAAATGTAGGATAAATAGGACCAATTAGACAAGCCTTCCCCCCTTTCTTCAGAACCCTGTATGCCTCTTTGATGCCTCGTTGAGGGTCTGGCCAGTACTCGATGCTGAAAAGAAACAATTATAAGGCCCATAAGTAGACAAAACCACAACCATATTTTCACATTTAGTAAAATTACAGATTTGGTATTCTATTTTCACATGTCAAAATTTAACAGATGCACACTAGATTACACATGATGAACTTATTTATATGCCACCTGATAGTATATACTACTACTATAACCAACTATAGCCTAAAATTTGCTTACTATGGGTGTAGTTGAGGCACCTAAATGCCCAATTGGCACTTGCTAAACCATCCAACAAGCATCCACAACGAAGGCTCAAGTGTCTAGGTTCCTTTAGGCAAGTCATGTTCTACCGGCTAACATAGACACTGTTGTATGACATCTCACATGCCTTAAAATGTTTAGATGTATCACTGATATTTTGGACCTAGAGCATTCATAGTACTAGGGGGGCGTTTGGATGAATGTTCTGAAAATGGTTTATGTCATGAGAATCAAAATTCAAACCAGTTAATATGTAAAACTATTAACAGAGAATGCTCAAGACATTTTATATTTGTCGAAAATAATCAGTTATCTAACACCATCTTTTTACCCCATTTGTCCAAATCTTGCTATTTTGGCCCAAAGTACTCAATAAAGCATAATCACGATCAAACAGGTGATTGCAGGTTCAGTTTGAACTCACATTGCAACACAACCTTAACTAACAAACCATACAATTATATACAGTTCTAACTATTCAAATCGCAATAATCACTTTCAAAAAGCAATCCAAACACCTCAATTACATCCTAAACAAAACCAATTAATGCATGTATAGTATTTACACAACCTATAAACCAAACTACACAAATCAATATACCTTCCAGCAGACACATATCGATCAGCATAATCCGTCTCAAACGGAAGATCCTCAGCATCACCTTCAATAATCCTACATTCCTTCAAACCCTGTTTTTCCTTAGCTTTAGCCAGCTGATGAGGAGACTGATCCAAAATAGTCACATTCTTAGCCTCAACACTTTTCACAATTCCTAAAGTAGTAAAACCAGTCCCACCACCAACATCAACCACAACCAAACCCGGGTTATCAAGATCAGCCGGTTCGAGTGCTTCATCTCTCATATCTTCAGTCCAATGTCCAGGGTTTATCACATGATCATACACTATTGATAAAAACCTATAAAACCAAAATGCCTCTTTTTTATGTTGTATAAATCTTGGCTGTGAAACTGGCCTAGGCACTGATGATGAAACACTACATTTTGGCCTAATTAAATTCTTGGATTTAAAGTTACAAACTTTATTAACAAAATTGATCTGGGTGTAGCTTAAATTAGTCCTGCCATGCAAATTAGACCTATTAAATCCTAATTCAAGCCCTTTTGGGGTTTTTTCAAGATTTTGGTAATGAGCTCCATTTAGCAACAAAGAAGCCATTTTTCTTGAAATTAAGCTAAAATCTTTGGTGGGCTTTTTGTAAAGATTGTGTTTTGAGGTTGAGATTGTTTGTTACATGCAAATTTGGGGGGTTTTGGATTGCAGATAAGGGAGTTAATACCAAGGAGTTAGTTGTATAATGAGTATTGTTAGAAATAGTAGGTGATGAATGTAAGCATGAGTTTGTAGAAAAAGAGTGTGGGGATGATGAGATTGAATTTGGTGGGATTGATTGGGATATTACTAAATTGGGAGGAAATTGCACTAATGCTACTAACCTAAACTTACATAGCTAGATGGGTAATTATTTTCCAGAAATCATTTAGGAAATATAAGAAAATTTTGTAATTGTGGTTAACTAGTGGGGATTATTCATGTGTTGTTGAGGATTTCTAATTAACAAAATAATGGAAATTATTAATTTTTTATATTCATTGTAAAAAAATGATTTGTATGCTATCCAAAACAATTGATTTATATGATATTTGAAAATATTTAGATAATAATTAAATTTATATATATATATATATATATATATATATATATAAATTTAATTATTAATAAAAGAGCAATCCCCTCTTCCTCTTCTAAAGACTCTAGAACTAACTCATTTATCCTTCATTTATTATTTTTATTTTTCTTTCTCTACTTAATCTATTTATAATACTTTTGATGATATAATTTTCAACCCACAAGATGATAGCACTTCGTCTTGAATCAAATGATTTCGTATATTATCTCTTGAACGTGTAGACATACGTATTATCACTTATTACTCGTATTCAGCAGGAGTGTGTGGTGAATCTGAGGTTCAAGCCATTAATATCTAACATTAACCATTCCAAAAAAAATTTATTTTTACATTAATAATAATAACCAGACCAACGTGGTCATCGTCTCCATTATAACCCGTTTATGAAGTTAACTCAATCCATGCGATACTGAAAAATGGTGATAAGATTAGTCTATGAACTTCATCATCGAGACATCGATTGATATTCATGGGCTTCTATCTCTTCTTGGTCTTCAGTTGACTTCAAGGTTTTTAATTTTTTATATATCTCAGTATCTCACTTGTTAGTTTCAAAAGTGTAGAGTTTCTTAAGCCATTAAATAAATAAGATTTGCTAGATATAGTTGGCAGTGTTATAGTTAAAACGTGGTTGAAAAGACCAGACTCGATAAACCAAAAACATAAGAAATTTTTTTTTTATACCCCACTACGCCGCAGTGGGTCGAGGACTCCCCACTGCACCGCAGTGGATATCCTCGGCCAGAACTTGAACATGCCCCACTGCGTCGCAGTGGGTTCAATACATCTCCCACTGCGCCGCAGTGGGAAGAACCAAAATTGTTTCCGTGGGATTCCACTGCGCCGCAGTAGGCAAAGTCACCCCCACTGCGCCGCAGTGGACCACCTGACAGCAACCCTAGAACTCATTTCGACCATGAACATCTTGTAACCATCAAATTTCGAACCAACAGCTGAAAGACACTTTCTAGAGATTTATAACAACTTCATAGACACATTTTAAACACAATTACAACATAGTTTGTTTCATAAGTCCAAGATCAACCCTAACGGGTCATTTACCCGTTTTGGCAACAATATCGCCCTAATGCGACAATACCAACTTCCAAAAACTTTATAACTTGAGCATTTACAGAAATGTTACCGAAACTTGACTCCAAAACAAAATGTATCATGAGCCAAAGGAGAGGGACAACTAGGTATCTACACCAAAAGATTGTCATCCATCCAAGGATGACCTAAATACCTTCAAGAACTTCCAAAGGTTACTTCAAGCTCTAATTCAATTTCTTCAAATCAACAACACTAGTTCCTTCTTCTGGAACTACCTATAAGAGTGTAAACAACTAAAATATAAGCAAAGGCTTAGTGAATACACTTGCATACATTTACGAATACGAAGGAGGACATAGTACAAGGACTTTCACATGTAACCTATGGCATCTTCATGTCACATTTACATATTCACCTTGCACACAAACAATACATATATGGATCCATATAAGCTAAACAATCATAACAATCATATCTATCGGGATTCTTAGTCCCCAGAGGTTCTTAGGCCTCATAAACAATGCCCCACATGGGTTTCATGCCAAATCAATTACCATGCTTGGAACATTCACATCTCATGGTAATTGACCTAACGTAAACATAAGGGTATGCAAATATACTCACCTCCTCCGTAACAAAACAATAACGCTAAATAGACAAGCACAAGCAAGCTTCAACCTATAATCATATCATAAAATGCATAAGCTTACATTCACAACTTGACTAGTTCAACCTAGCCCTTCTCAATCACTAGCATTTCCTAAACCCAAAACCCAACCCATTTGTCATTGAGTTACTTTCATCTTTAACTATAACATTAGGTAGTTCAACCTACCATTTTCATTCACAACTCAATAACTAGTAATATTCATCTTTTCTTACAAACTCAATTTATCACATGAACTTATCAATTTCATAATCAAACACATCATATAACTCAATGACAACTAGGTTAACTAAGGAATTGGAAAAATTTAACCATAATTCATTTCCTAGTAAAAACCCCCAAATTGGTTCACTCTATGAACCCTAATTCCAAAAAGAAAATGAAAGCTAGGTTAGGGGAAATCAATACCTCACAACAAAAGCAAAAATCAAGACTTGAATGGAAAAATTCTTCCTCTTCCCTTTTTTCTCTTGAAAATCGGCCACCACCACCAAAACCCACAAACCCTAACTTTGATTTTTGAATGGAGATTAAAGATGGTGATGATTATTATGGATGTTCTTATCCTTGAATTTGAAGGATTTTAGCTTGATTTTGAAAAGAACAAGAGGAATTGCATGAAAGAAATGATGGGGAAAGAAAGAAATGAAATGGAAACATGAGTCACAAACAAAAGGGATGACTGGCACTTCCTGAAGATGCCACGACCCATCACTCCAAAAGTGGGTATTTTACCCGTTATCCGCTAAAGTTCCAACTAAATTAATCACATAACTAAAAACAAAATACTAAGAAATTAATTTAATGTCAAAACTATAAAAATGGGTTAATTTTTTTACCTTAAACTAATTGAGGTGTTACATAGTAGAATATATATACATCTCAGTTAAAAAGTTATTTCTATCATAGCCCTCATGATTATCATTAATAGGTTTCAAATAAATTGTATATATCAAACAACTGATGATTATAAAAATAATACTAAAATGTATAGAACCGAATCCAATTATATAAAGTTTTCCTGACTATTTCTTCACCTCAAATTTTAATAAACCATTCCTGATTTCTCATTTCTCAAAACTTTATAAGTTTCATGTGACTTTAGTTTTACAACGAGATATGTCACTCGTACGTTGTCCCGGGAGACATTACATTTGTTAACGATTTACTCGTAATAGAAAAGAATTATTCAAAAGATAATGCGTTACAAATAGGTATGCGTTCATGGACCGAGGTTAAAAAATGTTGTAGTTAAATAAAAGAAAATCAAAAAGTACAAAAGTTTTGTGCTAAAAGTGTAAATAGTTCAAATATTGTGGTGAAAATAAAATGAATAAAAAGTTTATTATTTTTTACACGTTTTTCCGTACATTTCTTTTTAATAATATGTTAAGTAGTTTGTTGCTAAAGTGTAAGAAGCTAAAATGTTGTTATTAAAATAAAAGATTATCAAGATGTATGAAAGTTTAGTGCTAAAAGTACAAAAAGTTAAAATATTGTGATGAAAATAAAAAGATTAAAAAGTTTACTAAAAATTATTAAATTTTAGTGTTAAAAGTGTAAAGAGTGAAACTATTGTGGTGAAAATAAAAAATATTAATCTTTACACGTTTTCCGAACTTTAAAATAAAAGAAAATAAAGAAGTAAAAGTTTAGTGCTAAAGTGTAAATAGTTAAAATATTGTGGTAAAAATAGAAAGAATAAAAAGTTTACTAAAAAGCATTATAGTTTAGTGCTAAAAGTGTAAAGTTTGAAACTTTTATAGTGAAAATAAATATAATAAAAAGTATACTATTCTTTACTAAAAAGTATTATAGTTTAGTGCTAAAAGTATAAAGATTGAAACTTATGTGGTGAAAATAAAAAAAATAAAAAGCTAAAAGTGTAAAGATTGAAACTTTTGTGGTGAAGATAAAAAGAATAGAAAGTGTACTATTCTTTATTAAAAAGTATTATAATTTAGTGTTAAAAGTGTAAAGATTGAAGCTTATGTAATGAAAATAAAAAGAATAAAAGAATAAAAAGTATACTATTATTTACTAAAAAGTATTATAGTTTAGTGTTAAAAGTGTAAAGATTGAAACTTATGTAGTGAATATAAAAAGAATAAAAAGTATACTATTCTTTACACGTTGATTATGCAAGGATTAGGATGGGTGTATTGTACCGGCATCATATGACTCATACGTGGTGAGTTGATAGATATTCAATTGTTGTACCGGGGCTAGGATTCCCTCCATTACCCTTATTTTTAAGATAAAAACTTAAACTTAAAAAAAAAACTTATAAACCCCAAAAATTTAAAAAGAGAGATGGATATGAACAAACATTTTAAAACCAAAAAAGTGGAAAAAGATATAGTTAGGGAAAAAAAAAGAAAAAAGAAAAATTAGTTATTGTAGTTTAGATAAAAACTTAAACTTAAAAAAAAATTATAAACCCCAAAAATTTAAAAAGAGAGATGGATATGGACAAATATTTAAAAATCAAAAAAGTGGAAAAAGATATAGGTGAGGAAAAAAAAATTTTGTTACTTTAGTTTGCACGAAAACCAAAGATCTGTTTTTAATATATATATATATATAATATGGGTTACAATGATATTGGCCCATACTTAATTACAACAGCTTTACAATATGAGTTACAATAATATTGGCCCATACTTATTACAAGACCTTTACAGTATGGGCCTATGCAATACAATGGTATGTATACAAAACAAAGACTATGGGTGTATTCGGCTAAGCAGATTTTATCAGAAACGCCAAGTGTGTTGTCAAAATGTCTGATTTTTGTGACTTACACAAATAAACTTATTTAAGAGTATAACAAGCTTGTAAAACTCTAAAAAAACTCTATCCAATTATAATATAGACTTATAAATAGCATTGATAATACGCAAACACAGCAAGTTATTATGCCCCATTGAATAAGCTAGCCCAAACATCCCTCTATATGCCCAAAATTCATGAGGACCGAGCGCTTAATTTAACCAATCTATCCCCTGTACCTTTCTAAAGTATTTATCGGTTAATTACCAATGTATATTGTCAAAATTAAGATTCAATTATAAGACCTCTTGTAAAGTTATCAATACGTTAGATTACTATATCATATTGATGGCCACAATTGTACTCGTTTAATTTCATTGTTTTTAGAGAATACTCGTAACTAATGCTTACATAATTTTTCTAAGGAAAAAATATTATAAATATACCCTTGCCAAATAAAGTTTCCATAAGGAAATGGTGTTTTGTAGTATAAGGTTCAATGCCACACAAAAAAAATATAGCAGCCTATTCTTTTTTCCCCAAGAGTTTGATAATGTAATCATTAAAATACCAATATAAGCAGTACACTCTTAAAACTTTTGTCAATATGAGTAATATGGTAACTGGTTACCAACTCAACTATAGGTAATAAACTTTAAAAAATGAATCATTATCAGTAATAATATTTCAAATCTGTTCCGGCATAGATAATATTGTATATTTAACGGATCCACCTTACAAATAAAAACTTTATCTAGTATTGAGGTTAGTGAATGTTCATAACTACACATATAATGTACATTACATAAATTTAATATTGATAGTTTAAAGTAATACAATAATACATCACCTACTTTTAGACAAACGTAAATTATGTGGCTTGCTATGTTAATTTATGACATTTAATTTATCCAAGTGAATTAATCAAAATATATTCACTTAATTTTACATTCTTCATGAAACAAAATTTTGCTGATCCGGCCAGCAGTTTCCATATAAAAACTTAAATAAAAAAAATTAGGTAATGCAGGATAGATATCTTTTAAAGTTGCTCCAACTTAGGTAAAATTGGAGCAACCTAGCTTAAATCTTGGATTAAAATTGATAATTAAGATTAAAAATTTAAATTTGGATCTTAATCTTTGATTTTAATCCAAAAGTGATTAGGTGAAGATAATTCAACTTTATCTATAAAGTTGGATTTAATTTTAAAGAATTCTTATCCGGTAATGCAAAGACTTGGACTATATTTTTTTAATCATTTACCTTGCTTAAGCTACACATAGAATCGAACATGTGAAAAAGAGCAGAAGTTCACTAATATATGACTTATGAATGATTATTATTCATACTACACGTACAAATATCAAGTGACCCGTGTATTACTCACACATACAAAAAAAAAAAAAAAGACATAACGGATCGATACGTACATGATCACTTGGATCGTAAGGGACTCAAAATAATCATAAACCATATCTTAGTAGTTGAGTGGTTTAGACGAAATAGGTGCTTTTATTTCACTTATCATTTCAAGATACGTGCATGAAGGGAAGCAAAATGATTGTATAACACAAGTGTAAAATGTAAGCTACATCATTTCTTAATTAATTTGATTAACGGTCATTTTGATGTATAGTTATTTTACATACCAACTTGGAATATTATACAACCTCGTCGATCATTTAACGGCTCGGATTCTCTTTTTTTTTCATTGAACAAGATAAATTCTATGGCGAATGACCTTAATAGCTTGAATGAAATGGGGAAATAAATTAAAGTGATGGATTTAAGAGGGTGTTGTAGCCCTTGATAAATAAAATGAAGTAAAGGTGAAGGTAAACGAGGTATTAACTTTCAACAATGGTGATTTAGTGTTAAGTTTGAAAAGTAAGTGAGTCGGTTCCTACTTGGCCCACGCTAGAACAAGAATTCGCAAACAAAGTTTTTGTAGGTGTTTGTGTCTTAAGAAGTGCAAGGCTACAACTCTACAAGTCAGATTAATATCCTTTTGGGCGTGTCTTACTTTCCCACCAACAATTTAGTAGCCTCATTATCTTCGGATATATTCACGCCGAATGCATGTTAAAATGCTTTTTGGTGTGCTTAGAAGTAGATTCACTATTTTTAAATAAATTAATGACGGTTTATATTTACTTTTCACATATCTCATGGCTTTATATTAGGGATGAACATGCCGTGTCGGTTTTAGTATCAACGGCGGCACCAATCCAGAACTTTTCCAAAGCTTAGTATCGGTGCCACACTATTAGTCTAATTTCTCACCCGGCACCATTTTTCGGTACCACGGTCCCAAGTCCCTGCGAACCAAAAGGTATGATTACTGGTCCTGGCGCCAAATCCCATTATATTCTGTATCACTTTCGGATATCAGGATCATAATGGAATCAGAACTAAAGAAAATATGTTAATTCCTACTCTATACATTAAGATTTAATAGCATTATTATTGCCAAAAGTTGGATAAAATTTACTTTCGCGAGCAATTGCATGTTTGATTGGTTTTCGTTGTGTTTTACACTTATACTTTCAACTAGTCTCATTAATTAGCTTTGAATTATATACATATATGTACCTTTTCTCTATCGAAATTTGATATCGTTTTTTATTAAAATTTAGATGGGAATACAAACTCTCTGAATTTTTACCCGAAGGCATGATTGATATGGTAATGGTAGACTTAAATGCATGGAGACCATAACCCAAAGTTAAATCTTACGAGTAGTTTATTAAGAAAAGAAATATTTTTATATATTAAAATACTTTTTGGTTAATAAAGAATTCATCCGTGATCTACCCGCCAAAAAATAAACTATATCTCTTCAATATTTAATCTAAGATTTAATTTAATGGAAAATCAACCCAAAAGTTGGTTTTAAAATAAAAATTAGCAGATCATATAACTGGATTATTATTACAGCTTGAAATATATATACGTGTCTATATGTTCATATGATACTCGCCTTTCGTAAAATTTGGGCTTTAATTCATGCCGTACAATTTAACGGGTTGGAGATCGAATTCTGTTTGCGCAAGAGGCTTGGAGATCGAATTCTGTTCACATTTTTAGGGATTAATATATATGCCATTTTATGAATGACCTTAATTCGGCCTCTTATGTCAGGTTGTTGGTTACATACTAATTAATATTCCGAATGCATCCGAGTCATATTGTGAGCTGAATTCCCATTTAGAACTTAATGGCTTAATGCCCCTATACAAACGGCTTCTTAAAGCTATATGTTTCGCTTGATGATGGTCACTTTGAAAGTACATAATTGAAATAATTAAAGTGTCATTTTACGTACGCAACTTAGTAAATATATAGCAATGAGGTGTTTCTCTCTTATTATTTCGATGTACGTCTTTTTATGGTTGTTTAGTTGTTGTAAGAAAAGTTAGTTTCCTTGATCAATTTGGCATTTTACTTCTAGTATGTAGATCTCTATTTTCAGTGACTCACGTGTATATATATCTAATTAATTAAATTGTGTTGTTAGGGAAAAGAAAAATATTACTCACAAATTAAGCGACAAAACCATGTTTAATTTCATATCAAAATAATAGACATCACAGATTAATATTACGTTACCTAATGGCTAATGAGACGTTAATGTATCCAATATCGCACGACCCGTGTGTTACTCGAAAAACATAACGGGTACATTACTTTGATCGTAAGTGACTCAAAAATTAAACAAAATCAAGTTAATAGTCTTAGATTTATATAGTAGGTTAGTTTGGACGAATCGATACATTTATTTTTGCTTAATATTTCGAGATGTGTGCCTAAAAAAAATAAATAAGGCAAAAGGAATGTAAAACCTAGGTGTATGATTAAAACTAAATAATAATTTATTGATTTCAGCAACGGTCAAATTCTTTTACTTATAAATAAATACTTAAGGTATCAAGTTGCCACATTATACAGAAAAAATAAGATTACTTCTATTTTGGACATGCGTAAACTCATTTTTTCCCCAACTTTAATTCACATAACTACATAAGCTTCCCGCTATATACGAAACGGACGAAACAACACATAAATTGAATTTGAAATGGGTAAGTAATAGTTTATGCTAAAAATATAAAGAGAAAAGTGAGTATGGGGCTGTTAGACATTTAATTTAGGTGAAAAACCCCTCATATATCAATATTTTAATATTTTAAATAAATGTTTGGTCTTCCATGATTTCTAAAGTTTAAAAAAAGTATGTGAAGGGTTTTTCACTCAACTTAAATGTCAAACAACCTCATATTTCCTTCCCACGTATATAAATCGTAAGACAATGTTAAATAAAGCCTAGAGATTTATTTTATATGCATAAGAAATTTTTGTGTTTTTTTTTCATATTAAAAGCTTATCATCTGAATTTTATGGAGAGTGCGTAACTACTGAATTTGTCTTAATAAAAGTCCTTAAAGTTTCGTTTAATAAAACCCAAAATTGAATTTTGAAATGTTATATACTTATATGTCAAACAACTCAACATTCAAAATCTTTACAAAAATAACCATAAAATCATCTATACTATTTTATAGAAATTCTAGCTCCTCCTATTTTTAAAAATTGTTTTTAGAAAGATGGGACATTAGAATTTACACAATTTCCCTTAAAAACCTCATTTTTGGAAAAATTTATTAAAAATGAATCAAATTGCCTTTAATGAATTAACATTACCCTCTTTACACCAACTACTTTTACATTAATAACCATATTGTTACAGAAAACCACTGCCACTACCGCCACCCGCTATTGCCACCGCCATCATATTTTGCGAGGTATCCCTCTCATTATAAATTACAGTAATATGATTGTTTTTAGAATCTTTTGGTTTATTAGATCGTGGTAGGGTTGTCAATGGGTTCACAGGTTCGCGGGTTAAGGTTCACGTGGTGGCGGATCGAAAATCTTTTACCCTAACCCAACTCACTAAATCCAGGTCAGAAACTTCAACCCTGACCCATGGCCTGTCAACCCGATCAACCCACCAACCTGAAAAAATCTTGAGTTTCGAGTTGACGGGTTAAATGGGTTGGTGGGTTGGCAGGTTGATTTCTGGTGATGTGAGTTATGGGTTGGCAGGTTGGTTGGTAGATTTCATGTCAAATGGGTCATTGGTTGACGAGTTGGTAGGTCAATGCATTTTCAAAAAGTATATAAATTTAAATTATTTTCAGACTAGCGGGTCGACCTATTAACCAAAGAGTCAACCCGAACCTAACGGAAAAAAGTCAAGTTAGTGGGTTGGCGTGTTGATGGTCAAGATTTCACAACCATAACCTTGTTTTTTCAGGGTGGATACAAGTTGGGTTTTGGATAGAGTGGAGATTAACAACCCTAAATCATGGCATCAATAAAGTTGGAAAATGCTACCAAGAGAAAAGATTTTCAAATGACATATCTTACTACATTACATTATAATAACATAGTACCTACAATTAGTACGATATAAATACAAATGATGTAAGAATGATAGTGAAGATGTTTTGAAAGATACATGTTTATGGTGTAAAATAAGAGTTAAAAAATCTACCTTGACAAAAATTTCATTAAGAATATTATAAGTATATTAAGTAAAAATATTTAAATTAATAAATAAATAAGTGAAGTAGTCTCGATAGATAGGTTTGGAAAATATTTTAAAAATATCTTTAGCAAATGAAATGTGTGACTTGAAAATGTGTTGAAAGTTAAGAGTATTTTTAAAATTTTAAACATAAGAAGTTTTTTTTAAAAAAAAAACAAAAAAATAATTTATTCTATAAAGAAATAAAGATATATATAATTTTTAAGTTTGATCCTAATTCATCCTTCTAACAAGTAAATATTAAAATATCTACATATTGTATTCTCTTTAAGACAATATTACACATAAAAAAAAATATTAATTTAGATATTTTAACTATTTTAGTTAAATGTGTATATACACGAAACTAAATTCTTATTATATTATATAAGGGCACGAGGAGATTATCATCTTTTTCAATCAAATCGATTAGCCAAGGTAATCTAATATTGAATAAATTTACTGTCAAATCAAGATTATATTATGATCAACATACCCCATTGAAGCTATTTATCTTGTTCCACCAAAAATATTTAACTAATTAACTCGTACAAAAAATAATTAACTTAACTAGTTCTAATAGTAGCTAATGGTTGAATTTACTTATAAGAATTGATATGTTTGAATAATTATTGGTTAATAAAAAACGTAGTTGTTGATTTTTAGTTTCAATCAAAGGGATTTTGTGAATAGAATCTTAACATATTTATTTTTATGAAGATTTTATTAAGATATAAGGAGATAAAGTATAAAACATTAAACTAAAGAAGAAGGCATGTGATGAGGACGGCAAGTCGGCAAATAACCCCAAAGAGAAACCCCCCATTTTGCTTTTGGCAGCTTTGCTACACTTCCCAAGCATAGTGGAACTTAAAAACAATGCCTTTCCCCTTTTATCGTCTATTATTAATTTTTTTTTCATAAGTATCAAGTTTTATAGAATTGAATAAGAATTCTGTTTGTAAATTAAACTTATAAATATTTTAAACAGTGGGTCGACATTTGACATTAGTGGATATCTCTTTATACAATCGTGAAGTCTTACATATACTTTAAACTACAAGATGCAGAACATAATCCGTTACAAATAATTATGGGAAGTTTCATAAACTTGCCACCCCATAAAATCAAATTCAAAACATGTAAAAAAAAACAAGTATGCATCTATCAGTTAAGCTGATTTCATTGCAAATTGAAATCATGAATTGAAAACATTTGAGTATATAGTAGTTAGTAATAAATAAAATATATTTATCGATCTTCACTGATAAAATAGTTATAAAGTGGGAAAATTTTAAAATGTTCGATATTTTGAATTATCATGTCTACATGTTAATTTTAAATTAATTATTTTACTTATTGCATGAAATAAGAAAACCATCCGACTATTTCATGTGCTTAGATATTAGTATTCCAAAAGGACATATTCTAATTAGTGGCGAATTTAAGATAGGGAACTACATAGGTCCTAAACTCTATAGCACAAATGTATCTAAACCATATACAAACCTGAGGCCTTATTGCCTTAACACATACCTAGTTGTTAACTAAAGCCGCCCTTCTTATTAGGAGTGGGTACAGTTCAGTTTGGGTCTGTTTTTGACTAAAACCAAAAACCGGACCGTTTAATTCAGTTTTTGAGAACTAAAATCATTAGGTTTCAGTTTTTTCGGTTTTGGTTTGGGACTATTTCGGTTCGGTTTTAGTCAGGTTTTAACCACTTGCGGTTTGAGTCAAATTGAGTTTGAAAAGTTTATAAGTTTATACTCTATAATTACACCATAATTAATTTCAACAAGTTTTCTGAACAATACTAGTAACAATTACATTACAACAATGACAACAAATCCATAAAAATAAGTTGTACAAACTTCAAACAAATTTTATATATAACTATTTATATCTTTTTATACGTTGTTTAATTATACAATTATTAAAGCAAATCAATATTGTTGTGTATTTTCACTTAAAACATATAAATATTATTATTATATACACCTAAAAATGTAAATATATTAACATATTTACCAAAAAATTAATAATAAAATGATATTGATATAAAATAAAGTAAACAATATATATTTTTGGTTCGGTTCGGTTTGTATGGTTCAGTTTTTCATTAGAAACCAAAACCAAACCATAACTTTCGATTTTTTGAAAACCAAAACTAATGGTTTTTGGTTTTTTAGGTTTCCGGTTTTTTCATTTTCATGGTTTTTTCGGTTTGTAGTTTAGTTTTTGCTCACCCATACTTTTTATTATATGTGCTTAGTTTCAAAAAAAAAAACTTACAGATTCTAATAATTAGTGATGATACATTAATACAAAATGCATCCAATGACAAGTAACAAATGTGTCGCATAGTTTTTTTTTATGTTTATTTAGTCTAAAAGTCTTTTATTGTAAGCTAGCATTTGGGAATTGCAGTAGGTTTGAGGTCATATTCTAATTTGTGATATGATTGGGGATAAAAGACTTTTGTGTATATAGGAGTAGAGACATAGGATAGTATTTACTTTTGTTTCATTGGAGAGAGAATAAGAAGAGTAGACAGGTTTCACGTGGCCAAAAGTGCAAGATCTACCAAAAGTTCTAAACATGCCAATATACTCTAGATGCCAAGGCTCATGTAACAAGTTTTTATTAACCATTATTTTAGAATTTATTTCAATTTTAAAAAAATTTAAGTACATAAGGGGGAAGGGTGTAGTGCCACAAAATTGGCAAGTTTGGCAAGTTATCGACGAATCAAAAATCGCCACGTGTCGTTGCAAAAAACTAGCCAAAACTAACCAAAACTAGTGGTGTAGTAAACGAAAACTAACCAATTTGCCAATTTCAAACCTAAATAAAAGGTAACAGGAAATTATAATCTAATTGCCGGAAAACTATAAAAAGTGACCGTTTTTTGTAAAAAATAAAACTTGGGCTCAGAATTTGGGGGTCAGGAATTTCGGAAGTCGGAGACGCCATGGCTGCTAACACAAAGGGTTTACCCCGCCAAGATATGCCCCGGATCATCCGAGTCTCATTTTTACGAATATTTGTATCATCATCGCCCATTTTTACCGACAACCTAAAAAACTGTTCAACGATATCATCATCGGCTAAAAACTACCTTTTTCCGGCTACCTATTGCTTTAATGGAACAAAATCCGGCAATGCCGCCAAGGAAAAATCCGGCAATGCTACCGTAACACTACCAAGGAAAAATTCGACAATGACATTTATTATAGCGACTTCTGATAGCAATTCACTAGTGCCAAGGAGCGGGTAGTGGTTCGTCTTATCTTATTAGTAGCAGTCATTGGGCTTCTTCTTAAATATAAATATACATAAATATACGTATATAAGCAGGAACAGTCTAACCAGAAACCCAAGAAAGGGCTCGCCGGAAAACAACCCGCAGTAAACCAAGAACCCAAAAAAGGGCTCGCCAGAAAACCATAAGCCGTCGTAGCAACAGCAGCAGCAGCAGTCTCACCGGAAAACCCAAGAAAGGGCTCGCCAGAAAACCGATGCAACATGCAGAAGCAACAGGAAGCACATCGGAAAACCGGAAACCCCAAAAAGGATCGCTGGAAAACCGAAGGAACAAGTAGTAAAAATAGCCAACTACACCCTTGCAAAGCCAAACAAAGTTTTGGCCGTAAAAAGTGAATGTTTTTGGCCGGCGACAACCGGAAACCCCAAAAAGGGGTTTTGGATCTCACTGGAAATAGTGATATATCACGTTAGGAGCATCGACAAGTTTTATCGGCACGTATTCCGGCAATAGAAGCCAAGAAAAATGTAGATCAAGACTTAAAATCGAAACCCCCAAAAAAAATTTTAGGTTTCCGGCGAGCACAAGAACCCCAAAAAAAAAACGGTCACAAAGTACATGCTCCCAACGTTCACAAGGATCAGCCAAAACTAGCCGATATATATAGCCAATACTAACCGATAAAACTTGCTGATACAAGCCGATGGAGATGTTATAGTTTAGCCGATTAGCTGATGTTTGCCGATAAAACTAGCCGACTACACTCTTGCCTCTTAGGAGCAAGGGTGTAGTGTCAAAATTTTAACAAATTGGCTAAATTGGCAAGTTATCGTCGAATCACAAATCTCCACGTGTCGTTGCCAAAACTAGCCAAAAGTAGTGGTGTAGCAAAGAAAACTTGCCAATTTGAAAACTAAATAAAAGGTAACCGTAATTTATAATCTTAGTTGCCGGAAAACTAAAAAAGTGACCTTTTTTTTTATAAAACAAAACTTGGGCTCATAATTTGGGGGTCGGGAATTTCGAAAGTCGGAGACGACATGACTGCTAACCCGAAGGTTTACCCCGCCAAGATACGCCTCGGATCATTCGAGTCCCATTTTTACAAACATTTGTATCATCATCGCCCATTTAACCGACAACCTAAAACTGTTCAACGATATCATCATCACCTAAAAACTACTTTTTCCAGCTACCTATTGCTTTAATGGAACAAAATCCGGCATCGCTACAAAGGAAAACTCAGGCAATGCTACCGCTAAGTTAACACTACCAAGCTAACCACAAACATGTAATTAACGGCAATGTAAAAAGATAAATATACATATAAGCAGCAGCAGTAACCGGAAAACCCAAGAAAAGGTTCGCCGGAAAACAAACCGTCGTAAGCAGTAGCAACAGCCAAAGTTAACCATAAACCCAAGAAAGGGCTCGCCGGAAAACCACAGCCGTCGTAGCAGTAGCAGCAACAGTCTCACCGGAAAACCCAAGAAAGAGCTCGTTGGAAAACCGATGCAACATACAACAACAACAGCAGTTCACCGAAAACCCAAGAAAGGGCTCGCTCGAAAACCGAACCAACAAAGCAACAATTAACTATATCGATTAAACCGGAAACCCCAAAAAAAGGGTCGCCGAAAAACTGACCAACAAGTAGTCAATAGCCAACTACACCCTTGCACAAGACAAACAAAGTTTTGGTCGTAATAAAAGTGAATGTTTTTGGCCGGAAACGACCGGAAACCCCAAAATGGGTTTTGGATCTCACCGGAAAAGGGTGATATAACGTTAGGAGCATCAACAAGTTTTATCGGCACATATTCCAGCAATAGAAGCCAAGAAAACATAGTTTTAGCCTCAAAATCGAAAACCCCCAAAAAAGGAATTTTAGGTTTTCGGCGAGGGTTGAAAAGACTAGCATAAGAACAAAAAAAAACGGTCACAAGTACACACTCCCAACGTTCACAAGGATCGGCCAAAACATGTCGATATATATAGCCAAAACTAGCCGATTAAACTTGCCAAAAATAGCCGATACATGTGTTATAGTGTAGCCGATGAGCCGATGTTTGCCGATGGTTTGCCGATAAAACAAGCCGACTACACCCTTGCCCCTAATCACATATACAACTTTGTATTAGTAGTCATTCAAGAATCAATTATTTAAGGAACATTAAAACATACAATGGAACTATCTAGCACAACATTCCGGTTCGTTAGAAGTTCTGGAGCCGTTAATAGTATTCAGGAAAAATCCACGGACTTATCAAACAAAAAAGTCAAACGCAAAACATGTAGGAAAAATAAGGGACACATCTGCCAGTTGAGCTGACTTTATTTTCGGATATAGTTTTATTTTATGGAAAATGATAATGACAGCCCTAAGGGTTGTCATTAACAGCTTATCACATGCATAAAAAGTAATAGTTTATATATCAATAA
This sequence comes from Erigeron canadensis, assembly GCF_010389155.1. Taxonomy (NCBI): domain Eukaryota; kingdom Viridiplantae; phylum Streptophyta; class Magnoliopsida; order Asterales; family Asteraceae; genus Erigeron; species Erigeron canadensis. Next base: position 7,079,217 of record NC_057769.1, on the reverse strand, counting down.
CCGCCCCCTGAATTTTTGCAAGACAAAGTACAAATTTTAATGCATCAAAAGGAGACGACAAATGGGTGTGGAACCTTCAAGGAAAATCTGAATTCTCCATCTCTCAGATTAGACATTGTTACGATCACAACAAACTTCTAATTTCAGGTAACACAAAGACTATATGGAATAGGCTCGTCCCAAAAAAAGTTAACTTGTTTGTTTGGAGAATGAGACGTGAAGCTTTACCTTCGAATCTCAATCTGTTTGGTAGAAGGATTGATGTCAACTCCTTTAGATGTTTAATTGCTCTAATGGGAATGAACTGTTCAATCATTTATTTCATCAATGCAAATTTGTTAAAGACACCAGAATTCTTCTAAGTGATTGGCTGAACCACGACATCCCTAATGACCAACCTGATCGAATTCTTACTTGGTGTGAGAGCTTGAATATTTTGGTTGCCCATCGACACAGACTTCAAGCTATCTTATTCATATGGTGGTGGCACATTTGGAAAGTGTCACACCCCACCTTAGGCGGAATCGTAGGATATGACGAAAAGATATAGCAATAGCACATGGACTTTATAATAGAGTCAGACTAAATGAAATTCAAATAAATGTAAATTCCACAAGCGGAAAGTCTAGGCAACACGCCTCAAATATCAAAAGAAGTAACAATTGCAATTAGTGTTCAATGTTTCTCATGCAGTCTAGGAGTCCATGAAGGATCCCTTTATTGGTCTTCTTAAAGTCCATAAGCTCAATCTTCCTAAGCATTGTTATTACCTGAAAATGAATGCTCGAAAATGTCAACATAACGTTGGTGAGTTTGTAGGTTTAAAGGAATACAAATGAGTTTGCTGTGCATGATATATCAAGTTTGGACAATAGTGTAAATATAAACATGTAGTAGCATACTAAATACTGATCAATGTCATCATAGTTATCCAACAACACAATCCCCATCACTCCTGCCAACAGCTCAATCATGCTTTAAATACCAACAACTACCAGCTGGAGTATATAGTTGGTCGATAGATTTTAAATAGTCTTTAATAGATATCAACAGACATCTATTGCATCATAGAATCAACACAAACAAGCTAGCATACACATTTCATAATTACACGTATTTGTCCAAGAAAAAAAACAAGTTTTGGCACAGCTAGTAAAGAAATGAAAAGTGTTTTGAGCATCATTTTCCCCCAAAGAAATAATATAAAAAGGGGCTACGAAACTCACCTCGACAAGCAAGTAGTTATGCAAATCCAACAAGGTCGCTAGAATCTACACAACATATAAATATGAACAAGTTACAATTATGGACATGGTCAAGAACCGTCCATTGTAACTCGTATTTGATGAAATACACATATGGCTACTTTCAAAATATTCACAATTGATTTGTCATATATTATTAAGTTACAAGTCACATAACTTAATATATAATATTTGTTTTACTGATTTAAGATTAAATTCTACAAGTTCATATTAACTGAAATTTTTAGTAACTTTATCTATTTTTTATTAGGATGAAACGAATGATTCAAGATTCCAAATCTTAACTACTGTTACCTTACAGTGTTATATACTTACATGAATTTTTACATAATTTATTTGGCACGTTAACTATTTTTAAAAATTCAATGATTACAGACTAGTCAGAAAAATCACTGTTTGCGCACAGAAAAGTTTTATAAAAGTTAAGGGTCTTCAAAGCTTCAAAAAAATCCATTTTTTTTACTGTACAATCTTAACATCTCAAAAACGTTTCTGGAGAAAAATAATTTTTCAGTTCATAAACTCGACCAAGATATGACTATTTGAAGTCGACCAAAATCTGTTCGGAATACTTAGCTTTGCGCAGTTTTGTTATAAAATTCATTTGACAACCTTTAACCTCATATTTTGACACGAAACCACATCCACCAGAAAGTAGACTTCCTGAAATTAATTTTAGACACCAAAAACGTGACTTAACCATCTCCCATGACCAAGATACGACCTCTTAAAGTTAATAAACTGAATCTGTCCAGATTCTGAAATAACCCAAACTTACTGTTTTAAAGACTACTACAACTAATATTCATATATAAACTTTCAAATCTTTCCAACACCTATTTACATATGTTATTATGATTTTCATGCCTTCATAATTGAATTTCTTTAATTACATTAATTATTATGCTACAACAAATATGTAAACTTTTAACATTAATATGATTTATACTTCAAGCTTTTGATTTAACCCTAAAAAAATTATAAATTTGCCATAATATATATTTATCAAATAGGTTACTTATAAATAAAGATAAATAAATAAATAAAAATATGCTTATATATATATATATATATATATATTATGAAAAGAGAAAAGATTAGTAATTTACCCTAAGATTGAAGATCACTCCTTAGATACCTTAACAACATAAATAAAATATAATCTTATAAGAACTTTAACCATAAATTTATATAAAAGATCTTTAAAATAATATGAAAGTTATTTAAACTCACCAAAAATTGTTTTGACAACGTGATGATTGAAAAATTGGTTTTGTGATGGTAATGTTGTTGTTTCGTATTCGACGGCAGAGGAAAGCACAAAATTTGTGTTTTGGAATTTGTTTTGATGACTAATGGCACATTTATTTTATATGTGTAGAGATAAGAGTTGGAGTTAGTTTACAACTAAACTTTGATTCATCATAAGGATTTTAGTAAAATTCGAATTCCTTCTGACCTCTCCATTGTATTCTCATTGATTATATAATTCTTATTTTTAGTTTAGTATGTGCACCTTAAGGATACTAAGTTATTCCGTAAATTTACTTAATGAAAAGTATTATTGTAGTTATTATTGTATCATGAACTAAAATGAGGATTTAAGTTTCCTAGTTGGCCAAACCAACTAACAGGAGGTTATCCTCCATATTCATATATAGTATTATTATTATTTTTTTATATTTAATAAATTAGTATTATCATTATTATTAATTCACCACATATAGTTATTGTAACTCACTCGGATGTTCATAGACTTCATCGCACTACTAAGTAGTATATAACGATTTATTAATGTCTATAAATAAATATGACTAACAACTACACATCTAAAAATTACGGGGATAGTTTTAGTCATCTACGTTTAGGAAGATCAAATATCTAAATCCTAAACTATTGGAATCCAAATAATAATAGTAGCCACATATTGGAATAATCACCACATTTCTATGCTTGCTATACTATATAGGCACATTGACTAGTCAAGAAATTTGGAATGTAAGTTAGAGACTATAATAAATTACCAGTTTTGTTGACGGATGTCACAGAAAGCAAGGAATAATGCCTTACATAACGACATTCACGAGAGCAGCAAAGACATCTTCCATTCTATTGTCTCGATCTCTTTTCTATGGATCAACAATCAAGATAGGAAAGCTACTTCTACTTGGGATACTTGGATCGAGCGGTCATTTAGTCTCTAATCTGGTCTTTCTGGTGTTGTTTTGTCTTGTTTCCTCAGAACTTGTTTGGGGTCACATCAACAACACCACGAAGTGAAAACCGGTGGCTCGGCCTTCGTCGGTGAGGTTTTTTCTTATGTCTTTTTCAGCATAAGTTTTTTTAACCCTTTTGTAACCTTAGCAATTAAAGTTCTGGGTAGGTCTAGAATGTGTAATTTGTTGTATTTCTAGATGTTGTATCTCGACCTCTAGTGTCTTGCTAGTGGTTTATAGTAATATAATTAATTTTGCCATTAGAAAAAAAAATTAATTAGTTAATTAATATTGACCCCCTTAAAATTGTCATTAACAAAACTTTTATTTTATTTCAATTCACAAAATCTTTAAAATATACGGTAAATTATTGCATCAACACAATCATACGGGTACTATTAATATTGACACCCCAACTAGTGTTTTCTTGACCTTTTTCTCACCATATCTGGAAGATACATAGAAAACAGTGAGATGTTCCCGGATATTATAGTCACACTTTTCTCTTCAAAAATATTGGATAGCCCAAAAGTATGGTTTCGGGCTAATTTTTAAACAATAAAAGGCTTGTTTTCTTGGTGGGATATAATAAATTATTTGTGGAAAAATGATAAAGAGTGTGATAAAAGTATAATTAGCGAGTATGGTACCCGCGCAATGCGGCGGTGATCCGAAGATGACAGTGGTGAGATGGCGGCGACTGATGGTGACGGTGGTGGCGGTATCAATTGGTGTAGATAAAGATATGTGATTTAAAGGAGGTTACTAGAGATTTTATAATATAATGGATTAATGATATAATTTAATATTAAGGGTTGTTGGTGATTTAAATCATTAAGGGTATTTTGATCAATTCGCATGTCCTATTCTTTGTAAACTTTCAACATGGGCTTGTAATTTTTATATAGTAGTATAGGTAGTAGTATATTTTGAAATATAAAACAAGAAAGAGATAATGTGACCATGGAAAGGATTTGAGAAAAGGTTGTAAGAGCCAATGTTTTAAATACCGGTAAATACCGGCCGGCATTACCGGTACCGAAGACCACGCCGGTATTTTAAGTCCGGTATTTTCACTATTCAATACCGGCCGGTATTTCCGGTATTCCCGGTATTACCATACCGGTATTTCCGGTATTTTCAAAAAATAAATTTTGATTTTTTTAAAAAATTATTTTTATGATATTTTAATGTTATTTTTTGTTACTTGTGAACTTTAAAACCTATATTTTGTTATGAAATACATATTTGGTATTATTTTTGAGTAACTTATAATTGCATTTTGACTATTTTTGTTAAATTGTAATAAGTTTTGTAAGATTTTTACACAAAAAATATAATAAATTAAAAATAGTTGTACCGGCCGGTATTTCCGGTATTACCGATAATACCGGAAAATTTTTCCATGCCGGTATAACTAAAATACCAGTTTTTAAAACATTGGTAAGAGCTAACCATTTGACAGAAATATTCAAAAAAGCAGGACTAACACATGTTGTAATGACCATGATATTTTTCAAGAACTTAATAATGCTAGAGTGACAAACAAACTTTTATTAACAAAGTTTACAAACATATGTGTCATCCATAACCACCAATGAAGTTATTTTTCTTTTCTTTTTATTCACTCTCTCTCTCTCTCTCTCTCTCTCCTTATTTCATTGGTCCACATATGTTTGTAAACTTTATTAGTAAATACGGAGTATTTGTTTGTCACTCAAGCATTTCTCTTGCCACCATCCATCTCCAAACAAAACCCCCCAAAAAATAGAACATTGTGACAATTTAAATACAAATACAAAAACATAACACAACTAGTCTTCAAAAGTCTAAAAGAAACTGAATACAAATACAAGTCCAATTCGGATTTAATAAGTCATGGACTCATGGTGACAAACTGAAAATTCATGTAGCTTTAATTAGGAAATGAAAGTACTTAGTAAATCTGTTATTAATAACGAAATAAGATGCAAACCTGATTCTCCTACTCCACAATACACACAAACAAATACCTTAATTTATTATGACTTTGGGTAACAGTCTCCAAAGTGGTCCAAGTGCTTAAACCCATATGATGTACAGAAGGAGGAGGAATCAGAATCCAATCCCTCCATCATTGATTTAGCATTCCCATATCAATTTCAAACCAATCAACTTTCTTGCTATTTTTTTATTGTTTGTAAAAAAATATAATTGGAAGGCTAATTCTGCAAGTTCAATGTATGAAACTTCACGCATATAAGAGGTAAGGGTATAGTCGGCAAAAAGTATCGAAAAAAACATTGGCTACTATTGGCTCATTGGCAATCCTATATCACATGCATTGGCTATTTTTGGCAAGTTTAATTGATAAGTTTTGGCAAGTTACATCGGCTAGTGTTGGCCGATGCTAATGAACGTTGGGAGCATCTTTTGTGACTTTTTTTTTTGTTTTCTAGTGAAAGTGGATGTTTTTGACAACAAATTTGCATATTGGTAAATTGGCAAAAAAAACTCAATTACACGACACTTTTTGACAACATTTCGGCTAGTATTGACAAGTTTTTTCTATGACAAATGGCACTATTGTGTTGGCCTATTTTTTTTTTTTTGTCAAATTTTGCACTACACCTTTGCCTCTAAGTATTATGTTAACTCTTTAAAAAAACAAAAAAACTTATTCACATTATCATATCAATAAAATAACCTATCCAATCAAGTTAATGTAGATAACTATGTACGGAAGTCGATCTTTATCTAAACCCCATGATCCCGCAAAAAAGTTATTGGAACATCTTTGTAAAGCATCACATGAATGACACTTGAAGCTTATTTATTTCTTGAATAATCATTTCATTTCGACATTTTGCTTTAAAAGAAAAATACATATCATTTCATTTTGACATATGTTAGTATTTTGACATATGTTAGTATATTACAGTAGTCTTGTTTTAAACGAATAGTTAGAATAGAATTTTTACAAAGACGTATAAACTCGATGGTGAGAATTGCTAAAGACATTTTAGACCTAACTTGACTTCCGATTGCTACCATGGCAATTCATCAGTGCAAAATGTTGCTTTGGAGTTATGAAACATAAGACTATCTCCAAGTAGATATTTTTTTCCATATCCTTCCTTCTTTATGCTTTTTCTCGTTCATAAAATGTTCGGTTTTTTTTGTCTATATACTATTTATCCATATTTGACGACATGTTTATAAATGGTGAAAGTTTCGTGTAATTGCATTACTTTAATTTGTATTGTATAACTCTTTCAGACAACTAGTATTTTGCTAGCTGTTAGTTTGTTTTAATATATAGGTTTTAGGTAAAATAAAACAAACATTAAAGTAAAATAAATAAAAAATAGGTTTCTCTTCACTGAAGATCATCGTGCGTCATGAAAATCATTGTGCATCAATTGATTCGTGAATCTTCGTGCATCAATTTAACCCGCTCGTTTATTTGTAATTTGGATGCGTCTTTTATCGATTTGCTCTCCTTGAGGCTTATTTGGGCTTGCATCAAAAACACCAGAGAGTGAAAACCGGTTGCTCGGCCTCTGTTGGTGAAGGTTTTTCTCGTGTCTTGTTTTCGTAATTGCCACGAGTTTTTTGACCCTTTTTGTTTTCCTCGCAGTTCATGTCTCAAGTTTTGTGTCTAGGATTTTGTTAATTTTCGAGTATCCTAGATTCCGTAATTGTAATTGTATTTTCTATTTGATGTCTAGTACTTTGCTAGATGTCTTATATGTTTTAATAATATATTGCCGTTCTTATAAAAAAAAATTAACTATGATCTAAGGGTCAAGATCTTGTCTTATTTGTTTTACTTTAATACTTGTTGTACAATACCCAACCCCTTAGTATATATTGTCTGTTTTTTTAAAAATATATAATTTGTATTGTAAACTCTGGTTCCAATGCCTTCTAATTCTATGTAAATTACTATTTATTGTCGTTTAAAAAAAACAGAACATGTTTTTAAATTTTTTTTAAGATATCCATAATATATTATAAAATAAGGACATGTAATAAATTTGTAAGTTTACGGATAAAGTTAAAAGATTTTAAAATTTTATAATGATATGATATGTTAGCTAAATAACGCCTAAAGATGTTATTGGCATTGGAGATGGCATAACCGAATTCAAATTGGATCTTCATATTCCGGAGTTCGATCAGGCAGTCCATTTTGGTTAGTTTGATTAAAGAAAAGACTTATTATAACCGAGAAATGGAACCAGACGATTACTATATGTAGCGATCAATAATAACTGACAAACCTTCACGGTCAAAAACTTTTTCTGCCAAAAAAAGCCCTTAAATTTTAGCAATAATCACCAACTCTCACACATGTAATAAGACAGAAGAAGAAATGATGTTCAAGTGTAATGATGTCATTATTAAAATATGATCTTTTTTGCTGTATGTATAGATTAGGGTGTAGAGAATAATGTGATAGATGGGATCGAGGTGTTACTTGTTAGTGTGTGGTTGGCTAGTTTCAACCGATCCCCAATAATAAGATAGGAGGACCATGGGCACCAAATTTTACAAACACACTCCAACTATATATCCTTCACTTTTTAGCCCATCAAAACATCTTTTGCACTCGAGCGCTTCAAATGCGACATGCCTAGTTTAACTTTATTTTGCGATCTTTACATTATTATTATTACACTTACATTTCCACTCGAGTCTCATCCTTCATATTTATATAAACTGATTAACAAAACGTATTTTCTGTATTTTTTGCTTACATGTTAAACGTTCTTGTAATTTATAATTAGGAATATTGTTTTCGTAATTGTTTAAAAATAGAAGATTTACATTATCAAAGTATGAAATATGTAGTCGAAATGACAGATGTAAACCGTCCATTTCACTGTTCATTTGTTAGAATATGTCCCTTCTACAATAGTCATATTTAGTCAAAGGTAGTATCGTCATCATTTGTGAAATAAGAAAACAAACTTGTAAAACTACTCAAGATAGATATCAATAATGACTTTATAGGCTAGTATAGCAAATTCCGAATTATGTTTTGACATGTACATACTTAAAAGAAAAATGATACTTGTTTATTATTATAAGTTTGTGCGATATGATAACATACACTTAAATTTCTATTCCAGTTTGTCAACAAAAAAAAACTCATATTCAAAAGTTTAATATATAATTTACTAAACTAGCTTTAAAGTCATAAATTCTTGATTGTATGTTAGTAACTAAGGTAACATTACTATTTAAAACGATCTATTCAAATTACACCCACATATCATCTTAATAGTTGCTACTTATTTTAGGATGACTACAATATGTCAAACATGAAATAATGTGAAAAGATTGAATAACAACACTTGTCCCGATCCATTATGTGAAGAGAAATGATTTCTACACAACCACTTTTAGTCATACACAACACTGTATGCATCATACAGTTATACAGTACAATCATATAATGAATACATTATTGTGTATGGCAAAAACATGTTGTGTAGGGATCACCTCCCGTTCTTTGAATTATAGGTTATAGTTACACATAAAATGTATAAGTGTAAAAATAAAAAGTACTTGTATTTAACTAATGAATCTAAATGTTGAGGTATCGGTTAGTTTAATACTATCCTCCGTCCCATTTTAATTGTCATGTTGACTAACTTTGACCGTAAATAACTTTGTTTGTGTCATGTAATACTTGATATAAAATATATGAATGAATTGAGTTCTTAATGTACTTTTCGTTCATATAAGTTCCATCAACTAATATATAGCACAAACAAAGTTATTTACGGTCAAAGTTAGTCAACATGACATTTAAATTGGGACGGAGGGTAATGTTTTCGTGAGTTAAGATTTGATATGTTTTATACAAAATTGAGGTTTTATATTGGACCTGGATATTCTATCATCTATGAGGGTTTGATCGGATGAATTGGTGATTCATTGGTTATTCCAATTCCAATTTAACTTTAAAAAAAATATTATTAATGTTGTATGTATACACTTTGGAAAATGTGTATAACTCTATGAAATTTATCAGTGTATTAAAACTGAAAGAGAGTAACATAACTGGAAAACGGATATGCATATCTTTTAGCATTCAAGTATAAAAATAAAAAACAAGTGGGGCTACATAATGAAATGAAGCAAGTATCGCATCCCATCCCATCCCATTTCTGACATCTAAAATGTGTGTTTGACTTTGACCAGAAGCCACTGACATCACTTGGTATGGAGTGAGGATTTGGAGTTCATCATGTTTTGCATTTTACGCCACCAAACTCCCCTAAATCCCATCAATCTTCTTTAGAAAAATAATTATTCAAAGACAAACGTTTATACTTGCGAGACGATTGGTGATATAAAACTCTTTTTACTGGTAATTGTTTGAGTCGTAATTGGTGAATACGTTATTAGGGAAAGAGTTATTTTTTTTAATTTTTTTTTTTGTATATAAAGAGATTTGAAATTTGTTTAAAATAACTATTTTTCTCCAAATAAAATTGAGCAAATTAATTACCTCCTTTCGAATGCTCTTCTTTACCTCATTACCTGTTGATTCGTTTAATATAAAATAATATTCAAATGGAACTACTATTCGTTTAATCTAAAATAATATTCAAGACAAAATATATGAACTACTATTCGAGATGATTAGAACTTTAGAATGTGTTACTCCGAAATTATATAACATATATGAATACATGAATTATGTACATATTTATACCATTCATTTCATAGACGACATTTACAAGTCACAAACACAATAACACATTGAATATATACATGTCCATAAACTCTTTTTCTTATAAGTTATCATTGAAGATAATGTAATCTATCGAATGAAATTAAAGTCCTATATATGATATCTACAACGATTTCCTCAATTGTTTGTTTGTGAAGTCGAGTTTTGATTGTGAGGCTCAAATGTCTCAAATCCGCAGATTAAACGACACGTTTTGGTTGCACAATGTGTATTCATATAACAAATTGAATTATTTGTAGAAGGGGGAAGGGAATATGAGACTGTTAGTCATCTAAGTTGGGTGAAAAACCTTTCACATACCTTTTTTTAAACCATAAAAATCATGGGGACAAACATTTATTTAAAATATTAAAATATTAGTATGTGAGAGGTTTTTTTTTTACCTAGGTTGATGCATAACAGTCTCATACTCACTTTTCTTTACTCGCAAATAGTAAGTTAAATAAATAATATATCCATTTATAGATAGACAGGTGATTTAAGAGGATGGGAGGTGGTTTGGGAAATCTTTTGCTTTTGTTTCTATAAAGTCAATCGTTATACTTGTCGATTCTTTCACTTTTTTCATTCCTTTGGAACTCACATTTTACCTTCTTTCCAATTCGAAGTAATTTGTCCGTTTTTGTTTTCTCACTTTTTTATTTACCTTAAAAAAGAAATCGTATTGAAGGGGGGCCGGGGAAGTAAGAGTAAAAAAGTAGCCAACGCAAATATATGTATATGGATAATTAGACTAATGGAGTAGCCCATTTAGGTAATGCCCTCTGTCTAATCATTTCTCTTCCCTTGGGGTGGAGGAATATCTTGAGATTTTTTTTTTTCTTTTTAAATAAATGTTATATATATTATTTATATTATAAAATAAAGTTTATACTTTTTAAATAAAAGTTAATTTCATTAAAACTACTTAATAAAATTTAAAACTACAAATACAATAAGAATTTAAACTACAACTATTTAATAAAAAGTAATAATAAAAAAAACTAAAAGTAGACAATAGAAAAAAACTAAAACTCGACTATTCATCAAATTCGCATTTTTAACGCATGGTTCGTTTCATTTGCTCCAAAACATTTTGTTCGTTCAGTGGGAGATGAGATAAGTCGGTAGCCAAGAACTTCATATTTTTTGTTTGTTGTTTTGCTTTCTTAAGTTAGAAAAAACTATCAATCTTTGTGTGTAATACACCACAATTGGGGTCTTTGGATACAGTAACTCAAGCTCGACACAAAGCATGTCTTTGTCCCTTTCCCAAGGCAACTGATTCTGGTTTTTTTTGGGCTCATCGGTTTCTTTCTTTCGATACTTTTGTCTTGTGGGTTTGTTTGACGGTAAAAAAACGCTAACTTTAGGTTGTAATTCTTCGACATCATTATCGTCTGATTATCCGACTTGCATGCCCTTTATCATGTTATAACTGATAGTCCGGTGGTCAATTGGTGGTGTTTAATTTGTATTTATGGAGCATTGTAATGTGGGTTTGAGTAGTCACTATTTGGATGTAGTCAAGAATGTTATATATTGACTTGTTTGTTATGACGTTTATACAGTTATTCTCATGTGGCCTTTTGTTTCGTATTGAAGGACAGAAGGCCATATACGTGACATTCATGTCTATATTATATTATAAAAAGAATAACCTTTTTTATTTTTGATAATGTTGAAAATATGTAATATTTTCACTTAACACCTCTTAAAATACTTTCATATACACTATCCTCTTAACATTAATGATTAAATTACACTGTCAGTCCTTTATCATTTAAAATATGTCCATTAACCTTTTACATCAATTATATACACAACTCACCGTCGCTCCACCACCAACAGTCGTTCAACCATCACACCGTCGCCGCCACGACCACCACCGCATAGCGCGGGTACCGTGCTAGTATTAATTAAAAGAAATGTAAAATATATATAGTTTCGTTGTATATATAAGAACAATTTATATTAACGCTATAAAATAAAATTTGAATGATTTTACGTGTATGAAAGTATCTATCAAATTATAAAGGAGAATTAAACATATGACTTTTGGTATTTTTAGTTTTCTAAAGTATCTTATTTTTCTGTAGCTAAACACGATATATGAATGTCTAATGCGAAAGAGTGGAAATTTGAAACTCACTGTTCTGATATTTTCTTGTCGATCGTTATTACTTTGATAGTTTGATGTCATATATAGATGTTGTTTTAGAAAGATTTCATAATATTTCGCTTTTAACATTATACCTCCTATTGACGGAATTTTTAGCTTCGTCATACATATATATCTCTAAATATATATAAAAATACATATAAAAGAGAATCCTTCATTCCAAAATGGAGAAGTTTACACCCTTATATGAAGCTCAACTTTTAAATAGAACCAATAGATCAATATATTGATGTCATATACCTTATATAACTTTTATATATTTAGTTTTATTATAATAAATTTAAAGATGATAAGTAATTTCCTACATTTATAATTATAGAAACTAAATAATTTAATGATACTATTATGGAAAATAATTCCTAAACTTTATCTTATTTTAAAAATTCACCTTTTTTTTTTTCGTTATCAAATTATGATTTTATATATGCTTTATCATATAACGTAATAACTATTAATTATAATAATAAGTTTTTAATTTTATATCGTTAATATTTTATGATATTTAAATAAAAAATATTTTTGATTTGTATATGGTGTTTAGAATAATAAATAAAATATATAAAAATGACAATATCACTATTTTTCAACATATTTTATTTAAGTTTGTTAAATTAATAAAATGTTACAAATGTAATATAAATATTAGTTATGTGAATAATTACTCATTAGGTCCCTGTTTGTTTTTTTTTTTTCTACGTCACGCAATTCTTTTTTTACATATATTTTAACTCATTTAATTGTATGTAAACATATATACATTATTGTTTTTCAATACTTTTTATTTACAATTTGTCAATATAACATATCATGAAACATTAGTATTCTATTAGTTATATATGTTTATCTGCATATTACGCGGAATATAATCTAGTTTGACTCAAAGGAAAGGATCACGATAAAAGCTTTATATGCGATAAATTTTTTTTTTTTGAAGAAAAGCATCAAAATGTAATTTTGTACTATCATCAAATACTAGCTCTAGTATTTAATCAAGTAGAAATTTTCTCTTATGTGCACTAACATAAAGTAATGGGTAATGATATTTGTACCATAAATTTTGATAAATCTACCACATAGTACAATTTTCTAAACACTCTAAAGTCTGAACAAGTTATTAAAACACACATGTGGTAGATTTATTACAACATGTGGTACGATTATCACTTCTCTAAATTAATGTGCTTTATGATCTTTAACCTGAGACTTCACTATGTATTTATATACTTTTTCCTTTATATACGACGAGTTTTGGCTTTGTTTTTGTTTTTTTTTATCCCTTCAACGTTTAATCTTAATAAATTGACTATTACACGTATAAATCTTGAATTGTTAAAAATATTAAAATTTTAAGTTTATATAATCGAATTAATTTTAAGTTTAGAAAAACATCGTCATTTGTTTTATGAAATCTTTAACTACATCATCCAATCCAATCCAATAAATCATAATTACATTCCCGATAATTTTTCTAAATATAGCCTCTCATTCATCCTTAATTCATTTCATTATTTTTCCGTTACATTCCATTGTGTTTATGACTTGTAATATTTCCTATATGATGACAATAGAGGTGTAATCCTATATCTTTAAAACATTGGGAATAGTCGACAGAACAATACATCATCATTACTCTAAAACTAGAACTATGTTTATCAGTAACTTAACAACTTCATAAGTTCATAACGTCAACAACAATTACATTATAAACTAAATGTATCTTTCTTTCTTTCTCACCAAAAAAAAAAAAAACACACACACGTATATATATATATATATATATATATAATGCAGTAATTATACCAATAGTCTAAAACTAGAGATGTAAACACTAAACAACTTGACCCTACCAAAGGTAGAGAAACTACTTCCAGTATCTACTAAATGTAGGAAAGGACTTTCAGTCTTATTGGACATGAAAATTGAAGTCTTTGACTCTGTCTCTAGAGACAAAAACTTTAACTGATGCAACCCAGCTGATTTAATAATACTATAATAGCAATAGTCTAAAAATGTAAATTGATAGTGTTAAAATCATACTTGTAATTTTAAAATCTTACTTTTTTTTTTACTACAGATTACTTTTTTTATTACTATCTTTTCAATGTTTATTCAAATCATACTTATAGTTTTAAAATCATACTCGTATAATATTTATGACTGACAACCATCTATTTGTAGTTAAGATGTAATATCTTCTCTACTAAAATATAATAACATACATTTAACACATTATGAAGCATCAAATCAAACAAGATATGTTGAAAAGGAAAAGGCTAAAGGTATGTTTTTGAGTTTTGTTTTAAAAGAAAAGGAAAAGATTGTAAAGGATTTTAAAAATATTTGGGTTCTTGAGTTTTATTTAAGAGAAGAAGAGAAAAGAAGGGAAAAGATTTGGAAGGAAAGTTCTATAAAAGTTGTTAAAGATATTATGATTTGGAAAGAATGAAACTCTACTTCTTCTCTTCCATTCATCAATCTTCTCTTCTTTCCCCTTCCTTTATATATAAACTCGAGAACACAGGCTAAATGTGATAACGTGTTTGGATGATTGAATTATAAGTTCATATATCTCTTCGTAGATAGTTTAATGATAAAGGAGAAAAAAGAAAGTTTATGCACCTTGTCCAATGAATATGTCGCAATTTGACAGCGAAAAATTTAATATACGTTGTTTTAACTGGATCCGCGATAAAAAACTTTCTCGAAATAGAAATGCCTCTTAATAATTACTTATCAACTTGATAATCATGCTAAAAAATGAATCTAACGTAATACTTTATTATACTAACATATCCCAAATAAAAATAAAGATAGAAATACAATATAACGGATGTGTTCATGGCTCACAACGAGCTAACCCACCCCATAGAGTAGTGGTTCACGCCGGGTCGCCGTTGTGGTTTGGCGCTCCACAGGCTAACCACATTTACGCTTAAGCTCTTGACCATATAAACTTTGTTTATTTCATTTATTTAACTATTAAAAGAGATATGGATGAATTAAAATAAAGAAAAAAATCTCAAAGTAGAGACTACCCCACCACCATGATGTCTCCCCCTCACTGATCTCACTTCATTTGTTCTCCCCTTTAAATCAGCAGAAAGCGGGAGTTACACCATAAAGCTTTTAAAACCCCACAATAAAACACACTCTTTCACAATTTCTTTTATAAAAAAAAAACCATCCTAAAAATAAAGTACTACGAGTATTATATTGTGTTCATGAAGTTTTCTGACCAAATGTAAAGTAGTAACGTTACCAAATATATATACACTGTGTGTGTCTGTCTCGGAAGGAAAAACAGAACAGCCTCTCCGGTGTCGGAATCTCACCGGAAAAAAATGATGACGGAAAATGTTGAAAAACAGATAGAAAAACAAATTGGTTGCATGTCTGGTTTTCTACATATATTTGACCGCCAACAGATTTTGTCTAACAAACGTATTTACTCCACTAAACGCCTTCCTCCTTCCACAGTAAGTTTTTTTTTAAACCACATTATGTGTATATATTTGTATATTAATATTAATAAAAGATGGTTGATCATTGTGTACATTTGATTGCAGAGTGTTGATACATCACCAGAGTCAGTTAAATCCGTGAAGTCATCTCCGATAAAGCCGGTTGAGAAGATAGTGACGGTTGAACCGGTTGTTTCCGTCCCTCAAAGCCCGGACCGGTTCAAACCGTCTCCGGGCTCAAACAATGTAACACCACCTAAGTCGCCTCTACCGTTCCCTCTTTTCGAGACGAAAGAGGGAACAATGAGGACGTCATGGAAGTTTTGCAAGGAAATGCCTAGGCTGTCTCTTGACAGCCGGGCAACGACTGACTCGAAAGGTGGTCTTTGCCCGAAAGACAATGGAGCTAACTCTCGGTCCCCTAGTGTCATTGCGAGACTGATGGGACTGGAGCAGCTTCCGTCTTCGGACTCTGGGAATTTACAGAGTCCGGAGACGGTGAAAAAACCGGAGTTAAGAAGGTCGGCTTCTGAATCTAGAGTGTCGCGAGATTTGTTTAACTCTCGATTCGTTGAAGGAAACGGTTTGAACCCGAATAAACAACCCGTTGAAACAAATTTGGGTAATGAGAAAATCCGAGATAATGTGAGAAACAGAAATGGGCAGAATGGCAGGGGTATAGAGGCTAGAAAGAATTTACCAAGAAACCAAAAAAGTGAATCTCAATGGAGATCGAGGAGCTTCTTTGACTCCGGGGATTTTTTCCCAGAGCCAAAGCAGAGTACAAATCAAAATCAAATGTGTGGCGATTCCGAAAAGCTATTGAAGATGAGAGGAATCGATGATCGTACTAACGATCTCGAGTCGTTGAAACATATTCTTGAAGCGTTGCAGCTTAAAGGTCTTTTGCACAGCAAAAACAAAAGACCTTTAAGCTATGACGGTCAAAGAAACTTTGTTTATGATCAAAGTTTCATGCCTATTGATGATTCGAACAATGTTGTTATGAAGCCATGGCTGTCTGGTGGGACCAATCAGAGATTCGGGAATACTTTCGGAGTAGTAAATAATAGATACTCCTCCGAAAGTATACATTCCCCAAAGAAAGAATATGGTGTGATTGATCGAAGTGGAAGGAGTCCTGTGAGATCTAGAAACTCGTCTCCGGTATCTCGAAGTGGCAATTCTATTGTTAAACGAAAGCCATTAAGCATTGAAACACAAAGGAGTTTTAATGAATCCACTAATTCATCAAGAAGAAATTCACCGGTTAATTCTCCAAAGCTTACCCCTAGAAGAAACGGATCCGGATCTGGATCCAATTATCAGTATGTTACTGACCGGTCTCCTAGACACAGGAGACCTACAGACATGATTAGTTCAAATAGAAAAGCTGCACGGAACTTTCGTACAGAGGATGAATCGTCATCTTTTTCAGAAAGTTCTGGCAGTACAACTTCTCAGTCAGATCCAGAGGTAATATATACATAAAATTTAATCATCATTTTATTCTATGTTACTTGATATTTTTATTTGATTTAACCCGAACCCATTTTCAGAGACCAAAAACCGAATACAAAGATGGAAAAAGTTTGCTTGCAAGATGTGACAAGTTACTAAACAGCATTGCCGAAATGAACACTATCAACGAGTCACATACTACTTCAAACTCCGTCTTACCGAGTCCAGTATCAGTACTGGACTCCGTATTCGACATCAATGAGTCATCATCTCCGTCACCGGTTATGAAACGTAACATTGATTTCAAAGGTACATTTTACGCACACAAATGCCTTTATCTTTTACAAAAAACTAAATCTTCATTGCGGTCACATGACGTTTCCATATGCAACAACTTATTCCCACGTGGCACACACTTATTTGCACATATATATATAATAAATAAAAAAAAACATATAAACATAATGGTTTTTTTTTTTATAATTTTTTGAACATATTTTTGTACATTGGTACAAAAGTTAACATGTGCTTCATGGTTGTTGTCACGTGACTTGTGTTGGCTCACAGGTGGTTTTCGTCGGCACTCTGACGACGACGGCGTTGCTAAGTCAATTTTTGTATTGAATGAATTATTTGTAGTAGTAATAACTGTTATCAATGTCAGTGTTTAAATTTTTGATACAGACTGATATCAGTATTTTTTATAAAAAAAAACCAGTTATGGTACTTTTTATATATTTAAATGTATATTTCTATGACTCGTTGTCTTGTTATAACTCATTAATGAAAAAATTTTTTTGGCAGATGTTATGGTTGATATGGACGACGATATTTGGAACTCGATTATCTTTTCATCCACATCAACCAGTGTAGATGAATCCGAATATGATGATTCGTATTACACCTATATTTCAGATATACTGAGAGCGTCTAGATATATTCCAGACGACTCTAGTGTGTATTATTTCTTGGAAAAAGAAAAATATGGAAATGACGCGTCGAAAAGTAGTAAAGCCCAAAGGAAGCTAGTATTCGACGCGGTCATTGAGATCTTGGACCAACAAAGAGAGTTGCCCCCATGGAATGCAGATTCGATAATTGAATATGGTAATTGTAACAAACAAGTTTATTCCGAGTTTTTAAAAATTCGTGAGCCAGAAACAGCAGACAATGTGTTGGATTTGATATGTATTGTGCTTAAAAGAGACCTTGCAAGAAGCAATGGATGGGGTGATCGCCCGATAGAGATTTCCGAATCAGTATTGTACATCGAACGGTTGATATTCAAGGATTTGATTTGCGAAACAATACAAGATCTAGCCAAATATGCCGGGAAATCAACCTTTTTCGCGCCACGAAGGAAATTGGTTTTTTAAATCCTATTCTAATTTTAATAATCATTGGGCAGGCAGACTTGAAGAAAGAATCTGTTTAGTTTAACTTAGCCTTAATTGTTCCCGCTCTTTTTTCTTTTAGTTTTAAAAAGATGTATGTTTTACAGTTTTTTTTTTTTTTATTATATATTTTAGTTGGTAGTGGTGGTATTAGTGTATGGATTTTATATGAATAATGTTAATGTTAACTTATTGAGGGAAAAAAAAAGAAAAAGAAAAAGTGGTATTATATTATGTAGTGGGCATCTTGGACCAGTTGCATAACGGTCACTATTGGAATCTCTCTAATATAGAGACTGAAAATGATGTGTGAATGAAGCATAGAATTTGAGGTAGTGGGCTCATATAGTTAATATTTGGTTAAAAGGTAGATTTTTTAAGGAAAATGAGAGAGAGTGTTAAAAACAGAGTAAAATCTCTATCAAAAGTAAATACTGTGAAGAGAAGAGAGACAAGAAACTGTATAAAATTAAATCATATGTCACTATTACCCTCTTAAGTGTTAGGAATGATTTTAATCAAAATATTAGAGGAATATATCATTACTCATTTTATAAACGTATCATTTAGTGTACTAGAAATGATTTTAATACGTACATCGGTACATATATTACAAAAGTCGATTATTTTACTTCATATAGAGTGCATATGTCTTTAATATCCAAGAACTTCTATAATGATTTGTTTTTATAGTCAAATATGAGAGAAAAATGATAGTTTCCTAAAAAACACAAATGAAATAATGCCTTAAAAAGAAGCACCTTATAATTTGAAGGAGCACAATGATAACGAAATACATTCTTTTCCTATGGTAGGTCTTTGATAATATATGGAATGGTATAAAGATGTCAAAACATTATTTAGACACTCCATGTTGCGTTGCTTTATTCTATAGCTGTTCATTTCATTCGGCACAATTGCACAAAGATTATGTTCTATAGAGTCTAGGGTCTTTAATTTGTCATTGTTGTAAAAAGTGTTAAAGACCATCTTATACAATGAACTTTAAACAAGAAAAGTTATGTTAAGGCTGAAATAAAGATTTTCGTCCTCAAATAAGGCTATAACAAGGCTACACAGTCTCTAATATGGAACATGAATTATTACTTTGGACGTTAGCACCCAAAAATGTCGTAAAAGGAAAAAAAAAAAAGAAAAGGAAAAAATAAGCAACAATATATAGTAACATTTTGTAAAGAAACATATCAATGTTGATTTACCCGACTACAGTCTTGCTGATATTATTAATTAGGTAAATTTAGATTGAACGCTACATTGCCCCACGATGTATAAGAAGGTTATCCAAGATATCATGGCAGCTTGGTGGTGGTATTTATGGAAGAACAAGAATCAAGCCATATTTTAGTCAGATCATGATAGTAGTAAAGACATTTTTCTTTCTGAATTGTGTCTATTTTTTTCTTACGGTTTTCCTCTTGGTGTACTAAGTTTAGCTTTTCTTGGCCCTTATGGCATCTTAGCCCCTCCTATCTGATGTAAACATTATGTCTCTTCGGCGTCTTACCATAGACTTTTTATTGTTAATACCATATTTGTTCCAAAAAAATTAAAATAAAAATCAACTTACCAATATGAATGAATAGGTTGTTATTGTTGTTAATTGTTAACATCTTGATGATGGCAATTCTTGATGATCAATAAATGAAGCTTTATTGGCCGTTAAAAGAAACACTCAAACCTTGCATATAGTTGTGGGTTATTATTACTCTTGTATTATTTAGTCAAAGATGTAGGTTATTGGTGAAGTGATACAAAAAAAAGTACCTTTATTAACAAGTACAGGGAATGCCTGAGTAATAATTGGTGAGGGATGAATAATAAGCCCATTGACTGACTGAGCCCATGTCTTCTTAAGACTAGTGGTTTTATAATCTTGTGTGTGGTAGGCCATTCGATTTATATCATGAATTTGGTAACCAAGGACAAAGCAGGTAACATGTAATGTTGGGAAAAGCAATGTAATGTGACTTTTCATCATACTTCTTACTTACACATGAAAATAAAAAACAAAAAAATGTGAGTTATTGAAACACAAAACTAATGTCCTTTTCATTAGAAACCATTACGATTGGTTAATTGTATGAAACTATGAAAGTCACATATGGTATCCTTTTGATGTTACATGCTTCAAAACCTTCAAATATTTTATAAACACTTGTTTTAATTTAGTTACAAATATCATAGCTAAGGTTGTTCATGCATTTTGATGACTATACTTAGAGCATTTCCAACGAGGGCTTGTGGCTAAATCGGATGAAGGGAGAATGCGGTGAGGCGCGGTTCAGTTTTCAGTGTGATGTTTAAGGGTAGAAAGTGATTACATGTGATAGAAGTGTGATATTTACTTGGTACATTTCTTCCTATGTGATGGTTGGAAATACTCTAAGAAGATATTTCTTTCAAGGAGTAAATTCTTGATTGAATTTGAATAAAAAAAATTATTTCTTTTTACTATTACACATTTACACCCTAGAACCTTTTTTCTTTTTTGATAGTGGATCAACATGATATACAATTTGGCCCGACACTAATTTAACTCGGTACACAAATGTTTTGACTCGTGACATGTTTGCTCTCAAAATTTAACTAGATTCCTCTAAGTTCTTCATTTCTTTATAGAGCAATGTCCCCACTAAACTTTTCATATTTTAACCGATTGATTGACAGTTTTATAAATTAATTTCAAAGATGTCATCCTTCATAAAAATTTAACCTAACTTTTCTATTAAATGGTTGCATTGCACCCTATGACTGTCTATAGATAGGTTGTATATTTATGGGATGACCCTATCAAGCAAAACAAATTCTTTTGTAAAGAGTGGCTGCGGTACATAAATAACTACTGTGTTATCAGTTACTATATTCAACTTTTAGTTGATATATATAAGCCTTTTCAGGCCAGTTAGATAATATGTTATGACTATCTGCATAATACAACGGTGGCAATGAAGGTGACGAGTGGTGGTGGCAGTGGTGGAGGTGACGGCTGACGTTATGGTTATTAATATAATTAATGAAAGATATATGTTGTAAATAATTTTATTAAGAATATATTATAGGTATGTTAAGTGGATATATTTAAATTATGGAAGAAAAGAGAATAGTATTTTAGGTTATAAAGGTTGAAAATTAAAAAAGAGACGGGTTACTTGTTTTATATAAAAGTTTGGATTTAATATTCTATCATATCACATGTAAAAAAAAAAGTAGGTAACACTCAATGCCATCTATCATAAGTTTTTGGGTCTCAATATCGTCTTTGATGGTGTATAAGATAACTTGAAATAGTCTTTACCCTAACTAAGATAGACATACTACTTTCTTTTATTTTCCGTGTTGGGCTCCTTATCTTTAGTATAAAAGGAAAAAGAAGGGTTTTCCAATTATGGGTTTCTTCTGGAATTAGAGTTGGACTATTAGGTATACGAAGAGACATGCCCAAATTTGTCCCTAAAAAAAAACCAAGAAGCAAGGACTGAAAGAGGACTCTGAGAATTTATGGGTTCAGTTCAAAGCAGTCAGGAAAAATATTATTTAGGCTAATCGGTTTGCAAGTATAATTATAGCGACTGGTAAACTAACCCTCTTAAGAACTTTGCATTTTCAACATCCAACCCAATCTTGGATAATTGAAGATTTGAAGGTGGGCAGTGGGCACTGGCCAGTTCGTTTAACTCTTATGACAATAATGGGCTTTATAAAGGCCCATATGACAAATTGGACCCTCTCTCTTTTTGTACCTTCTTAGAAATCTGAAACTTTAAATAATGGATGGTCCACTAGTTCAGAATTCAGATAATGAATTCACTAAAACAAAATTGAAAGACAGTGCTAGAATTCCTTCAAGAATGATAAGCATGGGGTCTTTGCCATCTCTAAAGGGTACAACACTCCTGACTTCATCACATGCCCTTGTTATTCATTACTACTTGTGTACCTTTAGATTATTATCTCTTAGTACAATCCTTTTAGAAAGGTATTGTATCCGATTTCATTAGATAAGATCATTGATCATATATTTTGACAACTTTAAATAGAAAGTTAGATCATGGTTCATTACATATAATGTAGGATGGATATTCTACCAATGCCAACCAATAAATGATGGGAACAGATAATATTATTTTCCGTCATATAATAAAGTATGAATATGTTGTAGACTGTAGAATGATATATCATTTTTCGTTATATTATGAAAGTATATATAATTATATATGTTGGTTTGGAGTAATTTATTTTGTCAATTTGAAGTAGGGAAAAACCAAAATGCAGCTAAAAACATGGTAGAATCATGTTTCCTCCTCACAAACTCATCTCTTTGAAAATCACATGTTTGAATATAAAATCTCTCTATCTCTGAAAATTATAGTAGAAACATGTTGCTAGAAGCATACTTGTTAACCTCTTTTTAAGGTAACAAATGATTGTAAATTACAACAAATAGAGTTACTCACTCGTCAGTAGTGACTTCCTACATACACGGATATATATATATATATATAGGGAAAAGGGAATACAAGGCTGTCCGGCACCTAAGCTTAGGTGTGGAACCCCTCACATACTAATATTTTATTATTTCTTGTTTAATGAATAAATGCATGGGCCCCATGATTTTTATGGATTAAAAAAACAATATGTGAGTGTTCCACACCTAAGCTTAGATACCTGACAGTCTTATATTCTCATCCCCATATATATATATATATATATTTATATGTATGTATGTATATTGTGTAGGAATGTTCAATACATGCACTTAAGTGACTTCTCAATGCATTATACACTTTTACTCATACAATATAAGTATATAACTTTTATTCATACAATATAACGGTAAATGTAGATAATATATTGGCCTATCGGGTATGAACTAGTAAAAAATCTTTCGAAGAACTTATACGAATGTATATTAAATTTGATATTGATGGGTTAATAATGACTGTAAATGCTGAAGTATGTGTCCAATAGATCAATACTTGTCGCGCATGACTTATGTAAATGATGTGGTCCCTTATAACAAATACATTAGTTTTGGCCAAGCACATTTTCTAATTTACCAATTCATTGAAATAATGCAAGTAGAAAAAGGAAGAACAAAAGGGCAAAATGGTCCCATCAGTATTTAAAGCGCGCAAAGGACTTGTTACACTTCATGTGTTCAAATATATATAGTTAAGCTTGTTTTCGCATAACACGAAACTTCAATAAGCATTTTTATTTAGAATATCTCTATCTCTATATCTCTATATTATATATACGATTCTCTATCTCAAAGTGATGATGTGGCATATCTCTTTGTTCGCCACATCATCTTTTTCCTACGTGTCATGTTTATAGACTCCATCTCTATATATTTGACACCTCAACATCTTATGTGGCGTTATGGCATTGTATCTAAACATATGGCATTGCATCTATACACTTTAAATAACAAATATAAAATAAGCATAAAAAGCTAGCGACGGTATCGAACAAACAACCTCCCAATTGCCTAGCAAAGTGTATAACCATTTAAGCCAAGATTAAGTTTGTTAATTTATTTTAAACCTATTTTCTATAAATTGTTATCTCCATTATGCGTCATACATACCAAAATAAATAACATATATAAAGTACAAGAATAAACAAAACATGTCCAAGTTACTTCCATATATAAAGTCGATTATATAAATCAATCAATAAATTAATATTAATCTCTATATATATTATATAATAAATCAAAACATGACTTCTTTTGAATATACGAATTTTGTATATATTAATTGCACGACATCTGCACAATAGTGATGACGGCGTCAAATGGTGTATGTAAATGTGTTTGATTCAAATAAGTTAATAGAGATTTTTATTATATAAAGTATTGATAGTGTAATTTAATATTGAGGGTTAGTAATGATTTAATTTATTAAGAGTAGTTTGATCAATTCGTGTGTCCTATTTTTCTTAATTTTTAACATAAGATTATAATATTTATATAATAATATAGATTTGACTTGAGTTATCATCTAATATATGAAATAATAAGATATTAAAAAATATAGGAAAACCAAAACAAGTATCACATTCTCTAATTTTTTCTTATTGAAGCCGTCGAACTCGGTGTCAGAATAAAAAAAAAGTTTAATTTCTTTCTTTGAAGCGTTGAAACCCCCAAACAAGAAATGAAAAATATAAATGAGTTGTTTTTTTTTTTAAACTATTGATATATTGAAGGATTAGTATTTTATTAATTTTGGTTAAAGTGTATTGTGGACAATCATAAGAGATACTCAGACGTTTAAAAAATTAATCAAGACTATCTACTTTGCCGCTGCATTTACTTGTGATCATTACATACTTAATATGTTTATATTCATTCCTTTATTGTTTATGTTAATTACATTTACTTTTCCATTCCGTTTACTCGTGATTATTACATTCGTCCATATTCTTGAATGTCCTCTTAATACTATCCCAAGAAGTAAAGGTGATGAAGGTTATCTATTATTATTAACAAAATACCCGTACAATGCGACGATGTTTATGGCGGCGACTGTGTGGTGGTGGGCGACTGTTGTTGGTAAAGAGTGTAGATAATTGATGTGAAAATAATTAATGTAAAGAATTAATGAAAATATCTTAAAAGATAAAGGACTCATATAACTTTTAACAAGGGACACCTCTTTTATATAATTTCATATAGATGTTAATTAGTTTTATGCTATACATGATCTATTTTTCTTTACGTGTACTTGTGATTAGTACATGTTAATCTAACATGGTTCTTTTCTATAATTCCTTTATGTTACTAATGAATTACCTATCTGATTAAACTATTTATATACCTCATATTTTTATCCAAATAACTAATTTATTATCTCAATGAGTTGACATTGTAATAGAAAACCTCAATCAATATGCACATGCTCAGAATGAGCTTAACCAGGTTTTTGCATTTGAATTTATATCCACGTCTTTTTTTATGATATATAATCATCGCCTCAACTTTTAAAGTTGTTTTTGCCGTATATAATTTATGAGTAATCAATAGGAAATAGTAAGATATAAACGTGTAATGCACGGGGTCTAACCTAGTATATATATATGTGTGTGTATTATTATTAGATTATAGCCATGTGATGTACGTCTGGATTATTTTTATTTGATAGTTGTGTTTCTATAACAGTTAATTATAGAGAAATAAAAGTTTTCATTATATATTTACATTTACAATATCAATATGTTTCTGATAACACCGAATTTCAATTAAAACATGCAAAATCTTAATATGATCTCAAACAAAGATAAATTAAAGTAACATCTTAAGTATTGCAAGAAATGGATATTCAATTTTCTTCAACTTTGTCATGAATTGTTTGTGCTTTACCAAAATCATTTTTTTTTCTATCTTTCATTCACCGTTAGCATTTAGGGCTTAAGCATATGCATGTAATTATAATTGAGCCAACCATTGTAGCATTGGGTATATTCTGGGCATTTAACAATTACTATATATATATATATATATACACGAGCATGGTACACAATGCGGCGGCGGTGGTGGAAAAGACGGTCTAATGGTGTCGGTGATGGTACTATTGGCGGTGGTGATTGTGTCAAGTGGTGTAGGTGGAAATTTTTAGAAGATAAGGGCTTAAAGTGTTAAGTATTAAAATAAGGGTTTATGGTGTAAATTAATTCATTAAGGGCAAAGTTGGTAATCTATAAAACTCTTTCCATAGTGGGTTTTTATTAAGGGGCACTTTAATAATTTTGTATGTAACATATGAGTAACTATTTCTATTTTGAGGGGGGTGCATGATCTTTATAATAGATACATATGTAGCTAGGGTAACATGGCTATATATTTTTTAATGGTATAGTACTTTCGATTGAGAATCTAACTACTCCGTATTAATGAAATAAGTACATATATCAATGAGAAATTAAATTAAGCAAAAGCAAGTATACGAGATTCTCTTTGATTGATTAACAATGAGATTTTTTCATTGACACTTCCAGTTAAGTTCATGGATTTAACTCACTTGGTTCAAAATCGGGACGAAACGGTTGTAGAGAGATCTCGAGTTTGGCTCGTTGAGCTGGGCTCATGTGGGTTCTTATAAACTGAAGCTGAAAAAAGTTTGGCTCATTTGATAGATATATTTTTTTTCCATAGAATTTGAATTTGAGAGCTTTTAAGTATTTTCAACCTTAGAAGTCAAGCTTTTACCGCTATGTCATCATCCTTGTGGGTAAATAAAAAACTTTTTGCTTATTCATGTAATTGTTTTGGATAAGTTCAGTTATACAACTACATTAAAGTGCACGGAAATATAATCAACTAAGATCGAAAATTTATTGTGTACATGAACTTACAAAAGGTTTATTGTATACATGAACAAAATCAGAAACGTTATCGAATACACGATTGACCTGCTATTCCCTTAGTCGGTAACCTTTTTGAATTCTTAACTAACTGGTGACGTCAACAATTTTGTTTTTTTCTTATTTTGTCATTTTTTTATTTTTTTTACGATTGTATATTTTTACCACTTAACTTTTTGGTTTCATCACTTTAGTCTAACTTTTTATATACAAGTATCATTTATTTTTAAAGTTTTTAATTTTTATCAATTAACTTTGGATTTTAACATTAATCATCAATTTTTTTTTAATTTTTTTCTTCTACTTTCTATCTTTTATGTTAACGCTTTTAACTTATTTATACCACTTAACTTATTGGTTTTTTAAATTTAGTCTAACTTTTTGTATACAAACTTAATTATAGTTTAGTTTTATATGGAGTAGCTTTCAATTTTTATCAATTAACTTTGCCTTTCTAACTTTAATCATCAAATCTTTTTTTTTCTTTACTTTTTATCTCTTATTTTAAGGTTTTTAACTAAACTATAGTAAATTTTAAGTGTCCAAACTTTTAGGTACTGTTGTATGTATAAATGTTTGCATGACGCAATGTCGATCCTGGACAATGTCCCCCGGGGTCAAAAAACTAGTTCTAACTACACATATTCATCAAAATTTAGAACCATATGAATTTAAAAACAAAATCGGATCGATGATGAAGATATCAAATAAATGAATAACAAAACTGATGAAAAACGATGTCAAACCACCCCACATATTCCTTTTTTTGTATTTCATCATGAAACCGACAAACAAGTAATTCTTTTTACACCCCGCCGCCAAGAGATGTTGTGGGAGATGTTGGTCGTCAACTGTTACTGTCTTTTTCTTTTTCTTCTTCTCTTTGATATTCCTTTTTCTGTATTTCATCATGAAACCAACAAAACTAGTAATTCCTTTTACACCCTGCCGCCGAGAGATGTAGCGGGAGATGAAAAAAAGTGGAAATTGTAAAAATCTTGATACAATAAATATTTATTATAAGTTCATGCATGCAATAACTTTTTGGACATAGTTTATTACATTTTCATACACTTAACCGGCCCACATCAAGCCTTTAGCCGGTTTCGGTATACAATAGAAAATTAGCAGAGTTCATGTATACAATAAACCTTTTGTAAGTTCATGTACACAATAACTTTTCGGCCTTAGTTGATTACATTTCGGTGCACTTAACCCTATTTTGAATACACATGTAGATCAAAAACTCGTTTGAACTCGTTCAAGCATATATGCGAGTTTAGAGTCTAAAATTCAGGCTTGAACTCGTTTTCTCTAAATTAGGGTCTAATTCAGATCGAACTCGTTTAACCACGAATCGAATCATGCTTTTAAATAAGTCGGACTTGAGTAGCTAGCTAGCCTTAACAACAATAATCATAACTCGGTGTCTATTGTGGTCCGGTCTTTGGATTGCACCACTGTATCTTTCCCAGGTTTGGTCCAGCCCAGTTTAGTCAAGGTATGGTATGGCCCAATACATTTTATTAATATATTTTATTGAATAAAATAGAAAATCGCATATATAATCTTTTCTTGAATAAAATAGAAAATCGCATATATAAACTTTGGATCTAATATGTTACTTAACTATGTAGTACACTACTACATTCTTTTGCTCCATCTGGACGTGGGACACAATAAGGAATTCAGAAAAATTTGGGTTTTCTAAATACATTAAACTATTATGTTAATTTGAAAGAGTTATTATGATAATTACTTGTAACTTACGTACGTTTCATGTTTTAAGTGAATTATGATTTTATTTATTGTAGGTTTCATCCTCTATTAAATGGAGGTATTAGAATTTCAAAATGATTGGTTTTTGGTTGAAACCAAAAATGAACTAGACTGGAACTAGTAAACAAAATTATGGATATCTCATTAAACCCTAACAAGACTAGATTAGCCGATAAATAATTGGTTTTTAACAACTTCTAAAGTAGTCTGGTGTTCTCACAAGATGTGTGAATTTCGAGCTACACTATGTTACATCTTGAAGTATTGGGATACCCGAGTTGGACAACATACATCACTATTAAAGACTCATTCTTTTTCCGATTCGTAGATATTGATTTTCATTTAATTTGAAAGATCTGCATAACATGATGTTAATTTATCTTTTGCAATAAACATCATCTTTTGAATATTTAATAAATGAACAATTAAAATTCTTTTCTTTTTAGCAACTAGGAGTTTTAGGACTGATAGCCAAACTATCAACAATTGTTACAAAATATAGAACGAAGAATCGACGACTGAATTGTCTGCATTTATTTAATTTTTCTATAATGTTTTATATCTTATTTATGTTTATCATTTGTGTACCCAGCCCAAAAGTGTAATGGATTAAGTATAAAAAGCCCCATACAAGTTTTTTGAGTGCTCAATCTATGACCAACACAAGATCAACTGATCAAGCAAGCTGAAGTCTTTTTTATTTAATCTCATCCTTCACTCCTTAGCATTTCTAAGTATGTAATGCATTAAATATGATTTAAAATGCTACCATAAAACTAGAAAAACAATGAAACAGTTTTAAAGAAAATCATAAAAGGTTATAAGCTTTATTTAACATGTTTCCTTTGTCACTCATTTTTAAGTAGGAAGACCCTCATAGACGTATCACCGTCTACATTTCACATCCATCACTATCTACATTTCACATCCATCACTATCTCGTAATTCATCCCTAACAAGATTAAGCATCGACTCATCATCAATCAGTTATAACGCAATTGTCATTATGTTCACATTCTCACGGTCATCTACATTCTACAAAAGTCAAGCTATAAGAGCCTGACAATCCTAAAACATACTGTATCAAATAAGCACAAGCGGATACCAAACCTACTACTTCATGATATGGATATAACAAGAAGTTAACAATCCAGAAAGATCAAGATAGCATATCAAGTTCAGTCCTACAGCCTACAACTTAAAACCAGATTCATAAATCCTTGATACAATCACACATACTAAAGTCAAACTTAACAGCAAGTCAACAATCAAACCATTGTCATAACTAACATCCACAAAATAACATTTGTAAAAAAAGACTAGCTTAGAAAGGATGATCGAACGGTTTCATTCCTTTGTGGTTTTGTTGATAAGTGACTTGTGAATGTGAGGGATAACACCACCACCAGCAATGGTACCTTTGATTAGTGTGTCGAGTTCTTCATCACCACGAATAGCAAGTTGCAAGTGACGAGGGGTGATCCTCTTCACCTTCAAGTCCTTGCTAGCGTTTCCAGCCAACTCAAGCACCTCTGCAGTAAGATATTCCAGTATTGCTGCTGAGTAAACCGCTGCTGTTGCTCCAACTCGGCCATTGGCAGATGTTCTTGTCTTCAAATGACGGTGGATTCTTCCAACTGGAAACTGAATTTGCAAGTATTCACAACTTAGCTCAGTTTATCGGAATTATAAGAGTGAAACTTGGGTTGATATCATTATACATGCACATTTTACATACTAGATACGTAAGATAAAAGTATAAAGATTTGGGCATAGATACTCGCCAATCCAATTCATTTTGACATATGTCAATATAACTGCTGCAGTAACATAAATTCTAACATACATAATAATTTGAAAATCTCATCAAACAAAAATTATTATTCAAACAACACCTCATTGAGAGTACTTCTATATAGTCCTAACAGGAGTTGAATTCACTTACGGATAACATGCTATCAATTTTCAAATTAAAATAAAGGTGTTTATTTGGGTCATTTTGCATAAAAGCCCATTATAATATTTGTGTAATAACCAAACTTAAATGGCTTTACATACAAGTATGTTAAAAATCATTGAGAGTTCAATGATTCAAATGAACCTTTTTTAAGAAAATCCAATTACATGTTTTATAATTTATAGCTTAGCTTATTCTTGTAACCCATTTGAAATAAAATTTAAATTAACCCATTTTCACAAATATTGTTCTAAATTCAATTAATAATTTCCTTTATATAGCTCGAGCTCAATTTAACTCGTTAGGCCCACTCTCACATATATATTGTTCTAAACTAAATTAAAAATAGTAAAAAGAAAAATCCTAATTTACCCAATCTAACTAGCATAAAAATTAAATGACCCTACACACAGAGAAATATTATATAATAATAATAAATATATTATAAAAGTTTAAAATAAATAATAAATATAATTAAAGTCTATTAAATCAAAGTAAAAAAAAAAAAAAACCTGAAGACCAGCCCGAGATGATTTAGAAGTAGGTCCTTTCTTAACTTTATCTTTGCTAGCCGCCGCCGCCGCTGCCGCCGTTGTTTTTCCGGCCAACAATCCCTTTCCCCCTTTACCCGCCATTTTACCTAAACAAAAATAAATAAATAAATAAATAACAAAATTTTGATGTAAAGATTTACAAGAGATACTCAAAATAGTCAAACATATATAGATAGATCTATGATATATACGTATATATATATATACAATTTGTATATAAATTTTATAATTTGATTGATTATAATTTAATTAAGAAAATAAAATAAAATATAAGAAAAAAACACAAACCTGAGGAGACTGAAAAAGAGAAACGAGAATGTGTGGAAAAATGAAAGGCTGTGTGTTTGCGTGTGTGTGTGTCTGTGTCTGTGTGTGTGAATTTATCTTGACTTTTTGGAGAAATTGGCGGTCAAAGTCAAAAGGTGGGAAATTTGGTTTTCAAAATATTTCGGACTCACTGTGTGTGTGTGGTACTTAAATTTGAATTTTCAATTTATTAAATTTGGAATTAATGAATTAGATTTTGAAAGAAATTCCAGCCAGCCCATTGAGAAGCCCAACTACCATGATCGTTTGTTTAATTGGGTTGGGCTCAGTTTTTCTTCATACCCAAAAAATTTTTATAAAAAAGAAAACACTTAATTTGTGTTAGGCCGGTCTTATAGGGTGTCTTTCCCCGCGTCCAATGCGTTGGAGGGGGAAGACGCTATTAGCACTGGGTGCGTCCAAGGTGGCATCTGGGGGGTTTCTTCTAACTTTAGACACATGTTCAACGTGATATGAGAGGAAGAATAGGGGGTTATAAGAAGAGAGGTGTTTTTGGGGTGTTTTAGGAGAGAGAGAAAAACTGATGAATAGGAGAAAACGAAGCTCCTTATAAGGAGTGACCTTATTGTTACCATGTTTGATTTAATTCAAGGAATGAAAATTCTAATAGCTAAAAGAGGTATTTATATGCTTCAAACACTTTTAAACTATAATATCCTTTTATGCAAATACATGTAATATCTCAATGAATAAAATAATTTGGGTTACAAAAAAAAGTATATATTATGTTGTGTATGCTATGTCTTTTATGATATCTGATTTTTTTTAGAGGCAATGTGCAATTTCATAATTTGGGTCACATAAATAAGTACGATACGATTGTACGAAAGAACAAGTTTCTTCTTTTTAACTAAGTATAACTCCTGCTACGTTTTACAACAAACTTGTTGGATCTTTTTTCCACTACATTAATGATTGTTTCAATTAGTGTTTTGTCATAAAACAGAAATAGGCTTTTTGATTAAATATTAAAATGTACATTTATGTAACTACGGGTTGGGGATTGTAAAACAAATATTAAAGTAAAACAAATAAGACAAGATCCTGATCTTTAAATCATGGTTAAATTGATGCACGAAGATTCACAAAACAATTGATATATAATGATTTTCATGATGCACGGTAATTTTCAGTAAAGAAAAACCTATTGTTTTATTTGTTTTACTTTAATACTTATTTTATTTTTCCTAAAACCTATGTAACTATGGTTGGATCTTTTAAATTAGTATATATGGTAATTCTATAATCAACATAAACCATAACAGTTTGTTATGCAAGTTAAAATTATATAAATACTTGGCCATAGGCTTAAAATCTGATCAATATTCTAACATTGTGATCCTTAGGGTTCATTGTCCGTTTAGTCTGACTAGCACTCATAAAAGGACTATCTTAACGACTGCACGATTGACAAGTGCAAATCTAATCCCCGCATTGACGAGGAGGCTAGCATGTTGTGAGCTGTTAAGTTTTAGCCAACACATTATTCATAACAATGTGGTAATTTTTGTTATATACTCGTATAGTACGTTCTAGTAAGCAACTACATGCATGGTCGAAGAGCTACGCGTGATGTGCTTCTAGGCAGACTTCATCAGATGGGAATCAGTGGCAATTTCAACTCATTTACTAAGGCGGGCTTTTACTTTGTCTCTAACGGGTCAAATAGGTAATAAACTAGGTAAATTATCAAAAACTGGTCATAGGATTTTCCATGTGTTTTCTTAATACACAACATCTTTTAATTATTTTTTTTTTAATACACATTGTTTTAAAATAATACAGTATCTGAAATCATTGTTGACACACTAGTATTTGTAAAGAAACTTAAACATGCTTTTTTGGGGTCAATTCAACCTCATATAACCTGCAGCATAAGATTACCCCTTTTAACTTATTACCCAACCCACCCCTTTTGCCTCATCTAGTTATGTAAAGTTAAACATATCTATCCGAAGCAGGTTTCTAGTACGCATAATACATGGAAAAAACCCAATGGGTTTAGAGATATCTTTCATATATGGTGTCATTTCGTGTATTGTTAGATATTATAACCACTTAATCAAAATTAAGGGTAAAAAGGCAGTCTCATTCCATAATGATTTACTGAAAGTTACTCTCCATTGATAGACATGTTAGCTTTTATTAGATGTGACATCATTATTCTTTAGTTATCTTCATGTGAAATTAGATGATACTACGCAAACTGATTGCCATTTCAATATAACTTGAACACCATTTAAGCGATGGTTAAAATCTTGAAACAAATCGATGGAATGATTTGGTTATGACTTGAAGTACTCTACAAGAGCTAACAATAACCTTCATTAATCCTTTCCGCGATTTTAACTAATAATCTCTGCATTTTCGGTCACAGTCAATTTCCCAAATAGCCATTGCAAGTCTGCAACTTTCTTAAAACAAAGAATCCATTACATATCACCAAATCTCAGGGAAACCATCTCTTAAGGTAGAGTAAAAATATAACCAAATAGCAATACAAATTTTATTATCATACAATAACACAAACTTTATAAAGTCTTCAATCAAAATAAAATGATTATGCCAAACTAGCCAACTCCAAACCCACAATTTTTGCATAATATTTACTAAATCACCTTACTTCTATTCACTTTGTAGGTTCAAAAAACACAGGCAAAGGTCCATCATCATAATCCACATGAACAGGAAACTCGTCGATCTCAGCTGACCAAGGATTCATCTCATCATAACCAACGGCTCTCCTAGCGCGCCAAACCGTACTACAACACTTGAAACCTGATCCGAATGCCATTTGCCAAACACGGTCTCCTTTTTTAACCCGACCTTTTGCTTCTGCATACGCCAACTCGTACCAAATAGAACTACTAGAAGTATTTCCAAACCTATACAATGTCATTCTAGAAGCTTCCATTACATTCTCACCAAACCTTAGATTTTTTTGTAACTCATCTAAAACCGGCTTACCGCCTACATGTGGCAGGAAGTGATCGACGGCGACGGCATAGTTTGGTATGTACGGTTTGACTTTTTCCGTCGGTAGAAGTTTTTGGGTGAGGTTGTTTGTTATGTACCGTAGTTTTTCTTGAACCGGAAGGATCAATTTTCCGAGTGTCGTTACGTTTGATGTAACGACGGCTGATGCTGCTTTGAAGAGGTGTTTGGTGACAGTGATTCCAGTTCTTCCAGCAGTGTCTTCTTCTTGTATTATGCAGTTGTATGATTGATCAGAATATGATTGGTTTGTGAGAACAGTGTGAAGGTGTTCATACTTGCAATTACGTCGATCTGATTTTCGGTTGGAGAGGAGGATGGCAGCTCCACCGACACGAAAGAGGCAGTTGGTTAGGAATTTGGAGCGGTCGTCTCCAACGTAGCAATTCTCGGTGATACTTTCTGTACTCATCACCAATGCGTAGCAATCGTGATGTACCTGTAAATTTCAGCTGTTTTTGTTAGTCTGTTGGTTAATTGCAACAGAATGTCACACCCTTTCTCTTCTTTTTTCAATTGTATACAAGTAATTTTATGATTGTGTGTGACATACGTAATTGTAATATGTGATACTGTTACTTTAAACTGTAAAAAATTGAAAGTATGTTGAATGCCCAGGAACAAAAGTGATACTATGTTACATTTTGGTGCACTTAACTATTGCTTATACTTTGTTGTTTTAGGAGACAGGATCTAACAAACAACGAAATGCACATAGCACGCTCATAAGTATTAGTTAAGCAAAACACCGTAAAAGTTGTGAGGTTGAACTTTTTGATGATAATTAGTGTTAGAGCATTGTTTTGAATGTGAAGTTGTAGAAAAGTAACCTGCAAGAGTTGTTCTGCGAGGCCTATAGCCATGAGTCCTGCGCTACATCCCATTCCAACAATGTTGTAGCTGATGATGTTGTCTTTAAGTTTATAACGGTTCACTATCATGCTAGAAAGAGAAGGCATAGTATTATAAATACAACAATTGACAATCAGTATTCCAATGTCCTCACATCTTACTCCTGTTTTCGCCAACAAGATATCTATTGATCCGAAGACTGACATCTCCATTTCCCTTCTTGCTTCTTTCATATTTGGGACCTTAACATCTTTCAGGTAGATCTCCGATAAATAGGTCGAGTCACCAAGTCCTGACTTGTCAAAAACCTTCTTTATGAAATCCAACATTTCTTTGGAGAAGTATCCACTGTGCTCAGCTTTCCGGATCATGAACTCTTTTGTGCACTTCTGAGTATCCGGGGGCTTGTAACATGCAAAGTCTATTAAGTAAACTTTACATGGAGTTCTTCTTGTCATGTAAAACGATAATGCCAGAACAAACACGAGTAAGGTTAACAATGCAACATTTGCTTCAGGACTAAAGTAGGAATGCAGATCATATTCTAAAAGGGCCTTCAAAGTGAAGTTGATGATGGACATGGTAATTTGGAATTTGGGTAACTAAGAAAATGTTTTGATAATGTTTTTCTCGATAAAGCTACTATATCTTGTGACGGATGTTATTTTCATGGATGTCAAACTTATAATGGGTAGTGGTTGTTCAAAGTCACTTTTTTTCACTGTAATGGGGATGCATAAGAATTAAGATGTATGGACATAAGCAAAAAGCACCTATATGTAGATAAGTATTGTGGATCTTAAGTCATAAGACGAGTACATCTCCCTGTCATTTTCTTGCAAGAGTGACTACGCAAGTCGAATATGCATTTATGAGGAGGCTAGCATGATGAGAGTTTTTTTTCAAACATAGAATTGTTAGCAATATGGTAATTTTGTGTTAAAAGTAGATTCTAGTAAGCTATTCTAGTAAGCTACTATATGCCTTTTCTAGTATTGACATATGTTAAAGTGCTGGTGAAACTCATCAGATAATAGTAAAAGTGGAAAATCAATGAGACCAATAGATAGTTATGAAAAGGTCAATTTGGATTATCTTGTATCTCAGATGGGTCAAACAGGTAAAAGAAAAAAAACCTTAACAGGGAACGGGTCAAATGGGTTTTAGTTGCATAAAGTGTATTTAAAGTGTATAGTATCTCCCAAATATTTTTAATAGAAACACTTGATGGTAATGCTACTTGACACACCAGCTTATTCTGGACAAAAGGTGTTTCAGGTCAACCCAACCCGGGCTAAGTGATTACCTGTTTACTCAACCCCATCTTGACCTGTTACCCGATCCCATGGCCCACCAATTTTGCCACCCCCAGCTATGAGATTCCGCGATGTGTATCTTAGCAAATGTTTTCAGTAGCATTTCTGTCATTGTATGCATACCTAATTAAGAACTTAGCACAAGAAATCCTATTACCACTAGGTTTAATTTCAATTTATCTCTGTGTCAATGATTTAGTAGTAATTTAGGACCATGTTTCTATTTTCTCCTATGTACAGATCTCTTTGTTGTGCCTTTTTAGTATATACCAAATTCTTTGGCAAAACAGAATGGGCTTGGAAAATTTCTCTGTAGATGCTAGATGGTATGGTGTTGTGTATGGTTAAATATGACTAACAGAGAAAGTGGTATGAAGGCATAGTCATTTTACATATCGACTTTCTGAATATTACTTTCTTATCTTAGATATATTAGCTTTTATTAGATAAAAAATCATCTACATATAAATGTGAAACCATATGATAGTATGTAAACTCATTTCCATTTCGACAGAATCCTAGCAATATTTATGTGATTTTTATAATCAATACCGCGATTCTCCATGTGCAAATGTTGACATTGCTTTTACATCTATGTGATAAAGTAGGGAAGTTTAGATCCTATTAGGCTATTAGCTAATATGTTATGCCGTTATGGTCTTGACATTGTGCTATTCAGAAATATAATAAGTCACTGGACCCGTTTCAGTAAGTTGTTAGCTCCTACGCTTATAAGACTTTAATAAGGGTTCATTGAATTAAAAGCACAACAATGGGTTGGCACGATATATCAAATCATGGTACCTTGTACTAGTCTTAAATTAATGTTTATGTTTGTACTAGTCTTAGTTACTCTTTGATTCCATATCTGTGCGGTCCAAAATCAGTAAAGTTTGCTTCAACTAACATTGTAGAGCATCACAGTTAATGTTTGGGTCATGTATTGATATATGTTTAGGAGTGGAACCATTGATACTTGGTCATTCATCTCTATCTACATATTAGAGATGGTTAAAACGGGCGAGTTAGGCAACTAGTCAAAACAGGAAACATTTTCTCTCCATTGATGAACTTTCTAGTTATACAATTAGTGTGTGAAAATTAAAATTAAAAAAATTAAACACTATGTGTGTCGGGTGTTTGTTATTGTTTTTGATAGACAAAGGCGTAAGTTTTTTTTATCTTGTACTCCGTAGCTTTTAATGCTTTGCCTGGCTATATATAGCTTTGTATCCTTCCATTTGTTGTTAACTTATTATAGTTATTTGTAAGGCAAAAAACAAATAAGTATATTGATAAGCCCTTAATCAACAAGAGTCACAAACTTGGTTGTAACATTGTGATCTAACGCTATATAGCAACTAAAATTTAGCTAGGACCAAGACTATGAGTTGATATGTTGATTAGATCACAAAGCTAAGCAGCCCAGCCCCAACCATATGACTTTTCATGTGCCTCTGCCGCGTGATCCATGAGAACTTATATCCAAGCAAATTACCAGAACAAGCAATTGAAGGAGCTTAAGCCTCCACGGTCCATCCTTCACTTGTGCACCACACACACATATACAATTATTCTTTTCAAATTGATTACTTTCCCATGGAAGGACCCAATTTTAATGAATCTTTGTTTAGAGGAAGTTGACAATCAATCTGAAACCAATCATTTTGAGGTGTAAATTAGGATGCATCTTCGCTGATAGGATAATATTAAAAGTCTACGTTTCGGGCATGTATTGCAAAGTTTATTGTTCTACAAGTTGTAAATATGAGCTTTTGTGTATGTATCATGTAGAAGGTGAACCGAAAATGGTCTATCATAATGTGGTTTTTGCTATCAAGATTAAGGTTTTAACATGTATGAGTTGGAGTAAACTAATTGAGCATGTAGTCTAACTGTGTACTTAGAACACCATAACTTCTATACATTATGGCATATATATATTGAATGGCACCTACCTAGTATTTGAACTATTGGCATCAGGAAAAGACATTGAGCTTTTGTTAATGGTTGATATCGTTCTTGACTTTTTGCCTAATCCGCATGAGTCGCCAAGAATCAAGAGTAATATATTATTAATTTACCTTATATACACCACTAACTTTTTACCGTACACCATGAAATATGCATTAAGGTGTTATACAGTATAATAATGTGAAACATG
The DNA here is from genome assembly GCF_010389155.1 of Erigeron canadensis. Classification (NCBI taxonomy): domain Eukaryota; kingdom Viridiplantae; phylum Streptophyta; class Magnoliopsida; order Asterales; family Asteraceae; genus Erigeron; species Erigeron canadensis. The sequence continues at coordinate 7,040,177 of NC_057769.1, read as the reverse complement.
TTTAATGGTGTACAGTTAAAAAATGAGGTTTTACGTATCACTACCCATTATAAAAGTATCAAAAATATCAACAAATATTGTTCCCTTTGCCATCAATCAATTAACGCCAATACAAATTAACAAACAATCAAATGCTCATGCTCATGAGCCCACTTCATGCGACCTTCATATAGCCCAAAATCCAACTATCCACTCACGAGCCCACTTTATGCGCATACCCCACCGAAGAACTGACTTATTAGCTCCATTGAGCCACGAGAAAACCAAACGCTTAAAAATCTATGCGAATCGAAAACTATACTTAAACGAATCATGTGCAAAACGAAGACGCAAGAGTCTAGGCAAACCAAACACTAGACTTAAACAAATATTCAAAAAATTCACCTTGCTAATGTCTAACAAATCCACTAAATATGAGCTCCTAGCTTGTATAACCTAATCAATCCTTAACACAACATGTTACTAGTTTAATTATTATACACATCAACGTTTCATTTATGTCATCAAAACATTAAACAATTTCTTAACACATTAAATTAAATATATCAAATTAATATGATAATAATGACATGATGTCAAATACCACAACTAGTCAAACTTCTACACAAATAGTCCATTAATAAGTTTCTTCCCCCTTTGATGATTTCCAACAAAAACAGGGTCTTAAAATTACCAACGTATCTTATATCTTTATTTTTATTTAAAAAATAAATAAAAAATAATAATAATAAAATTTCTTCAATCTTTCCCTGCAATTTGAATCCACCATTCCCAAAAACCCAGATCTTACTTCACCTCAAAACACAGAAAGAAACAAACCCTTTTCACAAGTTTAAATCTTTTCAAGATCCCTTCTTTCCATTTATCCTCTCATTGCGTTTACAACACGTTCTTCTTTGATTAAAATATATTTTGTGGGTTTTCAAGATTTACATACATACACACATATATATCATTTCTGTATATGTATATGTATGGCATTTGCAGGCTTTATTTATTAACATAAGAAATAAGAATAATAAAAAAAATGGTCAGATCAATGTCGAAGAATTTATGCTGGATTGGTTTGTTTTATATTATTGTTTTGTATTTATCGTCCTTTTTTGGGGTGGTTCTTGCTGCAATTGATGATTTTAATCAAGCGTAAGTTTTTTTTATTACATTTTATAAATTTCTTGTGTTTTGTTATTTATTTGATATTGGTATAAATTTAAGATATGTTGCTCAATGGGTATTTTAGTTAAATATTTGACTTAGGAATATCTACCATTATGGATTTATGGGTACCCGATAACCGGTCTCATGGCCAAATTGAGAGAAGGGGAGTAACGTAACACTATCGATAAAAGGACATGGAGTGGGATTTGAATTTCTGACCTTTGTTTTTATGTTGCATGTCCCCCACCAGTAGGCTATTGTAGTAGGCTATCTTAGGGACTATATTTTTTGACTTTGGATCTTTAATGGTCACTTTTAGGTTTAAGTTTTGTGGGTTTTGGAATTTTATTGATTAAGTGGGTTATAATAGTTAACATCGTGCCTTGGGGAATCGCTTTAGAATTACACACATTACCAGACTTAGGTATTGCAAGCATCCCTGTGGACGATCTTGGACTTACCAACTAACTAGCTACACACGATCGGGTACACATCCTGTAAGTGAGTGTTGGTTAAGCGGTATTCCTTGTACTTTTATAAATTTAAAACACGTCTGTTTTTATTGTTACTGTTTCAGCTTAAACTCTCATGCATTTGGAAGAATGAACAACCACAAATCTATGATAAACTGCCGGCTATAACTAACAATTCATCTTACCAAAGTTATAGATGGATAAATTAATGATTAATGGGATGTTGTGTTTATTTTTGGCCATAGATCATGCTTTACACAGTTGTTCACCGTGTAAGTTGTATATGTCAACTCCCTTAGCCTTTCCCAAAATGTTGTATATCTGTTTTGCATGCAAGAGTTGTAGGTTTGACAACCAAAGGCAAAGTGTAGTTTGTGCATTTGTTATTAAGCTTAAGTGGTCCGTTAAAAAAAAGAAGCTTAAGTGCTATGCAACGCCTTTACTTTTGTGGCCGTGTATGTTTAACCTATACTAGTTGCTTCTGCATATGTACTTGTTCGTAATTATTAGTTTTTAGTAGGAGATGTTTGGCGAGTAATAAATACTTATATATGATTGGATTCTTCGTCTATCACAGATATGTTTTTGTTTCTCTATAGGGGTACAGGCTTTTTAGTTCACTGAGTTATAATATTATGGAAATTTGGCATATTGTTAATTCATACTAAGAATTAAAGGTCAAAATTCCGGCATAATTATAAAAATATAGTTAATCATAGTCATATTCATAATGGTTAACATTCCGATTAAATAATGGTGTTTAATTTAGTAAAATGCTTCTATATAATTTGCATGTGGACATTCTTGGTTTGACTCCCAAAGCCAAAGTGCATCTTTTGAGAAAAATAATTATTTTGGTAGATTGATATGCTATGCCTTACTTATTCAGATGTGCTTGTTTTAATAGGGAGATGTTTTTTGAGTATTTGCATTGTTTGTATATCAATGACATGGTGTTGATAATCCATATGGGGTTGAGGAATGGGCTTTTCTAAGGTATTGAATATGACATCTGCAAGTTGGCATGTTGTAAGATTTACAGATTATGATACTATAATGATTAGGTACTTTAAGACCAATATTGATAGGGATCGTTATTTCTATTTGCCAGAGGTGGGGCTTGACGATTTGGGATGAAGCTTGTAGTTTTCGATTCTGCTATACGAGTGACAAATCGAGGGTTGTTTGGATGGGATGTGCATTTGAAAACTAATTATTTTGAATTTAAGAATCATAATCCAATGATCATTTGATTAAAGCTAAGGAATAGGCTGATAGTTAGGTGAATTAGTGTTAATATAAACTTCACCTCTGATTATATTGACCTATCATGTGAGAAAGATATTCTATTATGCTAAATAATGAACTTGATTATTTTGCAAATTGCAATGATTATTCTTTCTTTCCTAAACAGGTTTCCTATCATTGAACCTGATCCTGGTCATACAAAACTTCGTCTTTCTGTCGAAGGATTGGAGGCTATTAAGAGAATAAAGAATCCTATAGCAGCCGTTGCTGTAAGCTTTATAATTTCTAGTTGTATATTTTATTATAATTTCTTTGTCTTTGAAGCCCAACATTCTATTTAATGTCTTTTGTAACCCAATAGGGAGAATAGGAAATACTAGTTCTTATATTTTTATAAAGGTGGCAAGATGGGCATGCGGGTGGGCTAGGTATGGTTCAAAATTACATAAGTCGAGATAGCCTCTTCTCATATCTTTATTTGTTTAATGTATCAAACAGTCACTCTTCCTTTTGTCTATCTTTAGTATTCATTAACGGACTTATAAGGGTGTCTTATTAGGTGATTGGTCCATATCGATCTGGAAAATCTTTTCTGCTTAATCAGCTTCTCTCTCTTTCTTGTTATGAAGGTATGATGATCTTTACATGCTTATGCTGTTACTAAACATTAATTGCTTTTCTTTAACAATTTCTTATGCTCTGAAGTTTGACACTTTTGCAGGTTTTGGTGTTGGACACATGCGTGACACTAAAACAAAAGGTATCCACTTTGAAATTTTTCATGAGTTATGGTGCTTGCAATTATTTGCTACATGATAAAAGGGGTGCATTGCTTTCATGTGTAGAAAATGGGATATTGCTTCTCAGATAACATTTATTAAAAGCGAGTAACCCTATTGATGTCCCAAAAAACTGTAGCACTTTGTTAATTGACTTATCTTAGAAAACACAACTTTTGCTTTAACAGAAAGATTATTTTCTAGTTTTACTTGAGTGCCAATTAGCAGTTATTACATCAAATTATTTGAATTTGACTGGTTCACAAGTTTCCACAATTACTCCGCATGTTTTATAAGAGGGTACTTTAGGTAGTCGATTATAATCCACAGGCTTATGCTGAACTACTTGTCTTGAAAACATTACAATTCATTTTATTATTGGAAAATCAATAGAATAATCAAAATCCCGAATGTAATATTTTACCGTCGAATTTGCTATGGATAAAGTTCCCTTGTCTTATACCAAGTATTAATGAAATATGCTAATGATGTTTATGTATATAGCTTTACTAGTTTATTACTTAACAACAGACGTTTAATTATACCGGTTACATTAGTGGTATTAATCTAAGATAGAACTCAATTATCTATCGGTTAAATTACTACATACTTACACATGTACTATAATCTATCGTAATCTCTTATGTCTAAAACTAGTCAAGTATATGTTGGTGTTACTTACCATCTGTTTTATGGGTTCTAGGAATATGGGTATGGGGAACTCCGGTTGAAATGAATATTAATGGAGTGAAAACGTCTGTCTTCTATCTCGACACAGAGGGATTTGAAAGTATAGGGAAATCAAACGTCTATGATGACAGGTTTTGCACAAATCTGTCATTTTTCATGTCTTTTTTTCTCTTTTGCTTACGTAATCATAGATTCTGTTTTCTTTTTCACATTCGTGCAGGATATTTGCTCTTGCAACAGTTTTAAGCTCTGTTCTTATCTACAACTTGCCTGAGACGGTTAGTCTACTTTTTTCTGAAATACCAGTTTTGACATGTCAGTCTGCACTGCAGTCTGGTATGGTTTGGAACAAAAAATTTTTTTTATAGCTTTGAACTTTTTTTTTTCCTGCTTGAAAACACTGGTGTTTTACGCTTATTTTTTCACTAAAAAGCTTGACCTTATATTAGTTTCGCTTCCCAGTTCGGTAGTGAACCACTTTTAAGTTGGAACTAAAACTGATCTTTGTAGACCTGGTTATCTTTTGTTTTACTTGTAGTTTTTAGTTGCAGTTTATTCTAGTTCAGAACTGATGAACATTACTTGCTTTTTCACTTTGGTGTATGCCCTTAGTTCCCTTCAAATTGTGCATTTCTTAGTGACTTTCTTCTTTTCATCTTTCCAGATACGTGAAGCTGATATATCCCGTTTGTCATTTGCTGTTGAGCTTGCTGAAGAGTTCTATGGAAGGTTAGTTTCATTCTCTTCTTATCATTGAATGGCATGCTTTAGCCCATATAATATGACCAATACTCATATTTTCTGTGTTTTGTTTTGTTTCTTGTTGTCAACGAACAGAGTTCAGGTAACGTACTACATATGAACAACATGGGTATTTTCTTCAAGTGTATATTCCTTCTTTTTGATAAAAGTGATAAGAAGCTTGTGCAAGGAGAAGGTTTACATTGTATCTGATCCTTAAGATCTGAATATATTTCTAGGGGCAAGATGTGGCATTTGAACCAGCAAAACTCCTGTGGCTTATACAACGTGACTTTTTACGTAAGTTAAAAAGTTATATGTTTATGTACTCTTGATATCTATTCTTGTAAACATATAAAATTGGATAAAGTAGGTGAGTGATATATTAACCAACGTAACCAACTCGATTTTTCCCTGCCCTAAAAGTCACCTGCAACATTCCCGAACCTGTTTGACCCATTACCCAACCTACCTATTTTAATACCCATATTGTATATTATCTCGTGCACATGTATCGTAGCGTCACTTTTCTAAATTTTATGTGAAGATGATTTCTTACATTTATAGATTGATGGACCATCCATTGTGGCATTGTAACTTAATGTATAACTTTCTTTTTGGCTTGCTACAGAGGGAAAGTCTGTAAAAGAGATGGTAGACGAAGCTCTGCTACACGTTCCTAATTCCGAGGGTTAGTTTTCTCCTTTTTTTTCTCCTTGTATTCTAATAATAGTAATAGATGACTAAAGTAAGGGGTTGTTGCGACATAATCATAATTAGATAAACATTTGATGAGATAGTTGAACTATAGATATGTGTTAGTATTACATTTCTTTCAATAATTAGTTTTCTTACAATCTTGCCGCTTTTTACCGGCTTCGCCAAACCTGATTATGTTGACCCCAAGTCACAAATTTAAATCATGATCACTTTTACCCAAACACTCAACTGGTTATCCCGACTTCACCAGTTTAAACACGCATTTAAAAACCCTCTGAACTTGGATTATTGGTGTAAAAGAAGGAAAGTTCAGTTTATTGTGGCAATCTAAGATGAAAAATATTGTTGCTTTTACTAAGATTGAACTTATTTAAAGTCTTATTTTTCAGGTGACAAAAATATTGATCAGGTACTAACTCTTTTATACTTATGATCATGAGCACAACAGGAATAATGTAATTCAGTGTCTTAATTGCTTTGATGTGTTAAAATAGGTTAACCAGATTCGCGACTCCCTAGCTGTCATGGGCGACAATAGCACCGCTTTCAGCTTACCACAAGTATGGTTCTTAAAATACGTTAATCTAGAGGTGGCAAAATGGGCGGGTTGTATGATTTTGGTAATTGGCCACTTTAGTTGGGGTGAAAAAGAGTTGTTTTTTTTTTACTTTTCCTTTTTGACCTGAAATACTTTTTGTCCAAAATCTTATAATTTTCTTTATTCATTTTTTGTATGTTATATATGAGCAAAAAAAATAAGATCTTTATGCTATATATATATATATATTTTGTGAATTAAATAACTTGGGATTATGGGTGAAAGTTACAATTTCTCCGATCGACCTGTTTGACAGTTTGGCCCATTTGACTCATTTTCTTAAAACTTTGTTTTACCTAACCCATACAATGGTTGGAGATAAAACGTTATCGGCATAGTGATCATAAATCATGCATAAATATAATTTTTTTTTTAATAATAACATCTTGTCTATAATTTCTCTAAACAGCCACATCTCCAGAGGACAAAGCTTTGTGACTTAAAAGACGGGGAGCTGGATCAGAGTTATGTAAAAAAGAGGGAACAATTGAAAGAAGTTGTTAAATCTGTTATCCGTCCAAAGATCGTGGAGGGAAAATCTCTTAACGGAGAGGAATTCGTATCTTTTCTTGAGAAGGTACATTTCTATAACCCTATAGGTGGCATATATGTGGACCAGTTCGTGAGTTAAAACAAGTATTCCCTAGTCAAAATATTTGGTTTACGTTGCCTCTTTCTTTTATCTAAATTTTTATGGACAGGTAATTGCTTGTAAACAGTTGAGGACAATTTACCTCTTTCATATTTTTAGTGTAACATGTTAGTAGCTTGTAAACAGTTGAGGACAGTTTACTTGGTGTGTAAAGCATCTTGTTTTCTTTTTAGCCTATTGTATATCTTATGCTTCAGCTGTTAGGTATTACCCAAATTGACATACTATACAAAAGTGGGTTTAAGTACCCCCTCTCTGAATAACCCATTGTTCTTTACAAGACTAGTTGTCTACTTTCCAAGAACTACTTTATATATACTATTATTAAAGCGGTCACTGCCAAAAAAGGAGAAACTGGCAAAAACCATATATTGCCCTTTGCTTTTTGCGGCTACCGTGATATCGAATGAGGATATTAGACATCTTAATTCTCAATATAGTTTCAGATGATAAAACTTTGTATAATGTCAGTGATCACTGAATTCCAGATAATTAAATAACTTGAGAAATTGTTGATTTTAGATCTTGGAAGCTTTGAACAAAGGGGAAATTCCATCAACAGGGTCTCTTGTGGAGGTATTCAACAAGAAAATTTTAGAGCGATGCCTGAAGTTATATGAGGATAGTATGACAAAAGTGGTTCTGCCCATCCCCGAGGAATCCCTACAATCCATCCATGAATCCTCACGAGATGAATCTTTGAAAGCTTTTGATGAACAACACTTTGGCCGTCACCATGCCAAGAGATCAGTTGAAACACTTGATGAAGATATTGAGAAAGTAAGAATTTGGCATTTGCATAGGTTTGAAATTTCACTGGGATTTTTGTTATATATATATATAGGAAACTAGAGGGAATCATTTTGTTCCGATTGGGCGGAGCTAGAATTCTTGCCGAGTGGGTTCATTGTCAAAATTATCAAGACTTGTACATAAAGTCAGGGGGTTCAACTACAAATTTACATTAAATCTACACTAAATTGCATAAAAATTATGGAGAAAATATTTGTTCAGCGGGTTCGACTACGCTCTCTCGGGTGTATGTAGCTCCGCCCATGGTTCCAAACCAGTTGTAGTCCGGTTTAAGTACCAACTATCAAACTCTATGTTCAACAATATGGTTTGGTAAATTCTAAGATATTTTGAATTTTGTGGCAGATGTTTAAGAATTTTGTAATGGCAAACCAATATCAGTCCTCGAAGCTGTGTGAGGCTCTCTATACAATGTGCGAAGACAAAATGGACCAGCTTCAAGTACTTAGACTACCTTCCATGGCCAAATTTAATGCAGGGTTCCTCCACTGCAACCAAAGTTTTGAAAACGAGTGCGTCGGGCCCTCTAAAACCATATATGAACAACGGATGGCGAAGGTTGACATATATCCATATTAATATTCCTGGTATTATTGAACTGTCATCGTTTCTGAAGACAACTGTGTAAAGTAGAAGGGGCTATAGGGACGGGTTGGGTAACATATGAAATGGATTTGGTTTGATGCTTTTTGACAAATCAAATTAAACAATTTAGCTGAATGGGTTTAAATAGTTTAAAGGAATGATGACCAAGTATTACATCATTCCACTGACTTACAAAGAATATTTCAATGTGCAGATGATGGGGAAGTCGAAATCTATATTTATCAAGGAATATAATCATCGACTATTTAATTGGCTGGTGGCGTTTTCACTTGTGATGGTGATTGTAGGTCGCTTTATCATAAAATTCATCTTGATTGAGATTGGAGCTTGGATTCTCTTCATATTCTTGGAGACATACACACGGATGTTTTGGTCGCCGGAATCTCTCTATTATAATCCTGTATGGCATGGTATTGTAGCCACTTGGGAAACTCTAGTTTACAGCCCAATTCTTGATTTAGACAGGTAAACTCAAATCTAATATAGTGAACTTGGTTATCTAAGATTTGATTATGGTCAATGTGACTGTTTTAGACCCAAAGTTTAATGGTATGATGATTGCATTAAACTTTTTGACAAATCAAACCCCTTTTTTACTGATTACTAACAGTTGACGTCAACTCCCTATTTAATTGATAGTCGATAAGAAGATTGTTTAGCTACCTGTGAAAATTTTACGTCTTAAATAGAAAGACGAAATAGAAGAATCTTAGGTGCTTAAATTAAATTTGTAGTGTGATCTATAAACCCTGCTTTATCCTAGCTCCTTTTTTTTTTCTTTTTTGAAAGGCTTTATCCTAACTTTTGATTTGTAGAATTTGACTTGTAGAGTTAAAAAACCAGTTTTTGTCATGGAAGTTTATATGAATATGAATTTTTAAATGTTTCAGGAAAATTTAGGTATTAGGAACAAGCAACCAGTTTTGAGTTTACTGGTAGTTTGTATGGAGATATAATATTAACTATTATAAAAAGAAATATGCAGTAGTATCTAAATGTGATATTCATGTGTTGCTCTACTTAATCCAGTCTTTTTTACTAGCCTCATTATAAGGTTTTGTGTCATAACTTTGACTTATATGGTTCAAAGACTGACTTTCAACTTTTAAACTAATACAACTTTCTTAAACTATGGTGAAACCAAACCATTAAAGTCAACAAACGATGGTCGTCATTAACAATGTAATCAGTAATAAGCATTTTTTTCATCTACTGTTTTTTGTTAACATTTTGACGTTTTATTGATATAGATGGGCAATACAAATCGGAATCATAGCATTGATATTGTTGGTATACTGGCGATGCTATGGGAGGAGGAAACGCGGGTCTCATTCATTGTTACCGTTGTACAACAACACTTCTAAACATCGGGATAGATCAGAATAGTTCGTGTTAACATATTCCAGCGAGCTTTTGATTATAAATTAAATTGCAGGAAAAACACTGCAGATTTGTGATCTGGGTTCGTGATATATATAAAAATGGCATTACATCATATAAAATCATAGAATATTTAGGAACTGTATTGGTGAAGGATTCGATGGGATGTATGTAACTTTAGAAATTCAAATTACTTGTATTGATTGTAGAGGTACCCTTATTTCTTTGAGTTGTGCCTGCTCAATTTATGCAATGCAGCCACATATGTTACTTACAATTTTGTCTTATATGCTTTTATATATTCATCTTTTCCTAATTTACTTCGCATGCCACTTTAGCTTGTTCTTCCTTGTATCGTAACATATTTTAGAAGAGTTTTCATGTTAATGTAATCTACTTTAATGAGAAAATAGCTTTATCAACACAAAAGAAAACATACATAATAACCTTTTATCGAATCTCGTAAAGTCGTAATACAGTAACAAAATTGCAACCTCCCCATAGTGATTTTGGCGATATTGTGAATGGTGTGATTTGCACTTTTCACTGGAAAAAAAGTCGCAACTCAAATTTGTGACCTAGCTGATTTTGGCACACCACTGTTTTACCATCGTAATCTTTGGAAAATCGCACAATGCGTGTTTTTTCATACTTTTGATGAATGAGAAAAGAATCACGAGATTCAGATTCAAAAGCCGTGAACATATCAAAGGTTAAAGAGGATATGTTGAAACTACTACTAGAAGTCTTGCTTTATTTCAAATCATGTAAAATATATGTCTGGAGTCGACAAAACTACTATCAAAAATAAAAGTTGGTATTGAAACTCTGAATGCACAAGTAATAATATGAAACGCAAAAATGACCACATAATGGATAGAGATTCCTTAAAGTTGATAAATAACTTTAGGTAAAACTGATTAATGATTTACTCATTAACTATTTACAAACAGATGAAGCCAGGACATGTTTGATTCAACCTCACCCAGCCAGTTTCAACTCTTACGGACAAAGTACCCGTTTCAATCCGTTCTTGTTTTGAACCGTTAGCTATCCCACTCCACCCATTAGGCCATTACACCAAAAAAACATGTGTATCTGCAACTTAATCATGTCAACTAACTAACAAAAATATATCCTCAGAAAGAACAGGCTCTTGGGCCATTCATTTCATCCTATACACCTGGTCTTCATAGAAAAATTGCAACTCACTTCCTTATTAGCGACTCATTTCCATCAAAATCTATGCACTTGACATGAAAAAATGAAAAGCATTTCACTTTGTGCTAGATATTTCACATCCATCAAGGGGCCCGCTTACAGGCTAAGCCTCTCGGGTTGGAAACAATGACACTTCTATGTTGGGGGCCGAGGTTACTAGACCACCCCCGTTTGCTTAGGGCAGTGCTTATAGCACCTTCGTGCGAGCGTCCCAACACCAAAAGACGCAGACGCCTTATTGGCAATAGTCGTCCTCTCTTTTGCGTCCTTGCGAGTGTTCTTGCCGAAGAAGTTCGAAAACGCAGCTTGTGGGTCCATTTTTAGCCGTTTGCAATTTTATTTTATTTTTTTTACTCTCCAATATTCAAACTTTTAGATTTCCTATATAAACACTAAAACAATTTTTCATTTTTAACACAACCAATTCAAATCACTAAAACATTTTCTTTCAACTCAATTTTATCCTCCTCAAACCATTCAATTTCAAAATGGCAAAACAAATGTGGACTGAATCCGAAGATCTTTTGTTAATCAGGTGTTGGATACAAGATTATGAAACAGTTAACCCAGCAACCGATTGAAGTGCTTGGACCAATATACATGAAAGCTTCAACGCACGCACCAATGCTGGTCCACGGAGCGTATCTCAACTACTAGGTCACTTCCAAAAAATTCGCAATGAATGTAACCAGTTTCAGGCAATTTATATGAGGTTGAATGCCCAGATTCATTCTGATGAGTTGCTCTATGCAACGGTGCATCGGGAGTACCGCGAGAATTATGGAAAGGGCTTCAGATACGAGCATTGTTTCAGGGAGCTTATCACGGTTCCCCACTTTCGTTTTCATTAAGTCTGGTTTATGTATTCTAATAATTAAGTCTGTTTTATGTATTTTGATTTAAGTGTGTTTTATGTATTGTAATGTATACTTTGTATTTTAATAAAAACAGACTTTTATTCATAATTTAAAAACACTACAAACTTATTAAAGAGAAACATACAACATGATAATTCATATAACACATTATTAAAAAACAAACTTATTTCTTCATCTTATAGACTGCTCTGGCATTTGGGAGGAACTCGTTGAAGGTGTAAACCGCATTAGCAAGTTGTTCAATAGCAAGTTGAATTTTGTCGCACTTCCCCTGCAAATAGGTGAAGTATTGACACTCAAGCTTAGTACAATGCCCAGTTTGTATATAACGGATTTGTTCTTGACACCATTTCTTTTTGGCTACCAATTTTAGACCAATTTAAACAAGATCCCCTTTGATCATTTCGTGGTCGAGGATATCAGTCATGATACTGTCATTCACTTGATCGACACTCATTGGTGGTTTATGGTTACATGATCGATAGACATTTGATGACGAAGCCATTTAAGATGTATAAGAGTTTGAGAGTTGATAAGAAATATCTGATAAGGAGCCAATATTTATAGCTGGACAAAAAGACGCTCCTCCAACGTTCAAAATTTAAAATATTTACACAATTAGTCCCTCCAATGTTCGAATTCAAAATATTTACGGTTTTAGTCCCTCAAACGGCAAAAAAATCAAAAACAATTACACTTTCAGTCCCTGAACGACTAGTTGGATTGCCAGGCTATAAATACCAACCCATAGCACAATTCAGTTGCATCCTCAGACCCATTTTCATTATTGTATAAACTTACTCACTCTTTCTAACCAAATGGCGCCCTCATCATCAAACAAGAATGTTCATCGACCTCGTCTGACCGAAGAACAGATGAAAACACGAATCATGGCTGATGTCAAAGAAGATACCCTCCTTCAAACTGAACTCTCTAACCAAATGGGTTACCTACGGAGGAAAAGGCGACAATGCGAGCATGAGCTTGAGGCAATACAAGCACCGGGTCGCAAGGTCTCGAAGCACGAAGAGACATATTCTATGTTTCTGCAGGATGAGATCAAGAAGATAAAAAGGGTGGTCGATGATGTTTTTAACGCTGGTCACACGTTGGGTGACCAGTGCACCTGGGCCGAATCGTATCACGACAACTGCGGGGAAGACAAAAGTACTTGGGAAGTCAAATGTCCGCAACACGACAAGTGGTGGGCAAACGAAACCGCTTACCGTGGCTTAGGGAAAATGTCAATCAAAGATGATGAAGATGAATAGTAATTTTAATGATTATGTATTTCATTTTTTTTAATCAAGTACTATGTTTTTTTATATTTTGTGTTGTCTTTTATTTTTAAGTAATGTAATTTGTGTGTTATTAATGAAATGTGTTTTTTATTATATTTGAATGGTGTTTTGTTAATTAAATAAATGATAAAAGAATTGATGATGTGGCGAAGAAGTTCTGAAGAAGTTGTCCTTATAAACATTGAGTGTCTTGAGGAGAGTCCTGGATTATGTGATGCTGATATGGCACTGAAGAAGTTCCAAAAAGTTGTGTGCTATAAGCACAAACAAGTTATCCGTATTTTGTTCAAAACAGATTAAACTTATCAAGTCACCCCTTAGGAATTAGAATTATTCTTCTTAAAATTTTTGATATTTAACAAATTTATTAGTTCAAAGTTTAACTTTTCATTTTTATAGCCCCATAGTTAATTAATTGATTGTCTTTTAATATAATCCACTTAACCTAATTAATTAATAGTCCATTTCTTTTAGCACTTTTCATTTCCCTAGTTCATATCTAACAACAAAAAAAACCCAACACAGATATCACTTAACAATACACCACACCCACCACTCGACTTCTACTGACCTCCACACTCCACCACCATTAAGAACTTTTATTACTCAATAAGTATTTCTGGTTTTTGTTTGTTGGAAACTATTTAGTTTTGGGTTTTGCTAAACAAAGTCCTAAGGGCTTTCGTTAAGGTGCATTAAATAGTTGTACACTTACCATAAAAATCAGGGGGTGAGCTTTTGATATGGAAACGTACAACTTTTTTATGCACGATAAGTGATTCATTTAACATTTTCCTTATGTGTAAAATCTGTAATTTAAAAAATTAAAAAAACTTATATTATTAGCATTAATTTTGTTTGACTCAACTTAAATTAAAAGACCCTAATATAATGCCTGACATAATAAGAAGACTTTCAGCCCCCTTCACTAAAACTTCAAGATCCGTCACTGGCTGGAAAGAAGCCTGCCATGAACTTGGCCAAGCAGAAAAGACTTTTCAAAGCCTGAAAACGATTTTGCACCCCTCGTTATGACTAATAAAAAATTTCATATTATTAAATTTTAAACATACCAATGACATATTCAGGGTGACCGTATTACATGAGTACCCTTATATATTTATATCTTTTCTTTGTCATACTTATCATTTGTGTTAATTTACTAGTAATTATCAAAGCAAACCACAGACCCTTTATATAGGTTCCATTTTCCGATTAAAAAATTAACATAAGATACTAAGAAATAATTAATATACTTCGAGATCCGAAGATACTACATATAATAATATTTTCAAAATAAATATTCACAACCACTATATGTACCATATAGGTAAGGGTATTAATATTTAAAGCTACGTCTAGGTCATGTATAACAATATGTGTGTATATATATTATTTATTTCTTATTAATAAAACATATAGTCTAAAAAAAAACATATCAATTGAAGCATTCATTTGAAGTCAAAGACTGAAAATTGTCAAAAGTGAAAAAAGAGAATCATTTTAGTTGCAAAACCTGTGGAAGATTCTATAATTAACGAAAACTGAAGCAACATCACTGTAAAATCTTCACAATAATTTACACTGACTACGAGGAAAACTTTTTACTTTACACACCTTTACCCAAATAATTTCAAGGTGAAATGTCACATCACACGTGATTTTTATTCACTTACTTTACTTGCGCATATTAAGGAATAAATGTATCTATATTACCTTATAAAGCATTTGACTTCCCCTCATTTATCAAAAAAAGAACTTGATATACCTAAACTGCCCATCCCCTTTATTCAATAATTTTAATATTTTCACTGAATATACCTATAATACTCTTAATGAACTATTATTATTATTATTATTATTATTATTATTATTATTATTATTATTATTATTTAAGCATATATCTACCAACCCTTAACATAAATACACTACATTCTTCCACATCAATTACTTTTACATGATAAGCACATCGTCCCCGCCACCACACGTCACCGTCACCATCACCCGTCACCACCATATCGCTGCATCACGCGGGCATGTGACTATTCCTTAAATGCCTCAACCACATTTACGACATCAAGTCTACATCAGCATGGACTTTGCCTATAAATCGAAGACATTTCATCGCTTGTGAAATACTCGAAACTTTGGTAGTGCAAGCTAGTGAAATTTACTTTAAGATAATCTTTCAAGTTTGAACACTTCACAATTCTAAGTGTTAGTATCCATTTGAGTATTTCTACGTTATTAGATCACTTGTATCTTAGGTTTGTTAAGATATTCACCCGAGTATTTATCTTGGTTCCGTAACAACTTTTGTATTTTATTGAACATATTTAATAAAATACATTTAAAAATTATACATTGTGTTCCACTGCTATTTACTATATATTATATAGTTTCACTATATATTATATAGTTTCAGTCATTTAATTTTTGCATATACATTATTTACTTTCTTGACTGAAATTTGTGTTGTTTCACTGAATTGGACGAGTCATTAGATCAATAAAGCTTGTTTATTAACATAGATATGTCTTCGAGTATCCATACGAGTTTGGGACTTACGGGAACATTTCATAATATAACTAATGGAATTTTATAAATATAATAATAAAATAAAACTAAGATAAAAAAACGGTTTAATTATTTGAGGTGTATATTGAAGTGTTACATGCACCCTAAACGCTCTCCCATTATATCTATTTCTAACCAACTAGTTTGACGACCCGGGAAACATAATGATGCATCAAATTTATCAATATGTATATAACGATGAATGTATATTACAAAAACATATCATAAAGTAAAAAATGTAAACACGTATAATAAAAAAAAAATGAAGCAAAGGAATATTTAAAAGGTGAGCATTTTGTTATAGCAATTTTATATTCGCCAGTTGTGTAATATAAGTTATTTATCTATGTTTCTAAAAAAATTTATATGATGAGCCAAATTTGTTAGCTATATAATGCAGTGGACTCTAATATAGATTTGTGTCATATTATAAGTTCTTTTTACTGAACTCGAATCTAAAGTTTTACTATAACTAAACACTAAAGGTGTCTTACATTGTTATATATATTAATTAAGTAATGTAATGATAAATACTTAAGTTACTTAATAATTGATGTATCTTGAACGTGTGGAGGCTCGCAAGTATATTAATTAGATTTTAATCAAAAACTAAAATAAGATATAAAAAGAAAATTTCAAACCAAGTTGAATGGTTTATAAAGACAGTGTGCAAGCCCACTTATAAAACCGCCTGTCAAATCGAAACCACCTAACATTTTTCTCAAGTTACACGTGTTATGTGGAGGCGGTAGAGCAACTTATATGTAGGAAGTTAGGCACATATATAATTGTATTTTGTTTTTTCACATTTTTCGTTTCTAAAAATCATTTTCATTTTTACTTCTCTCTACTCCAGTTGTATGCGTAAAACATTTGGTTTATGTGTTTTTACTTGCTACCTCATATACTACGCCCCAATCCCATAGGTTCCTCCATCGCATGAGTCAAAGATGAAGGTTGTACGATCTCTTTATCCCCTTTTATTCACAAAACACCGCCGACGTCCACAACCGCCGACAGCGCTGCAGTCGGACACCATTACCAAATTATTCGTCTTTGTTCCTTACTTTTAGATATAGGATGATATGACTTAGAGGTGGGTGTTGATGGGTCGGGTTAATTGGGATTCGGGTTTCAAAAAATTATAATTTAACCCGTAACCCAAACCAAATAAGATTTGGGTTATTCGGGCTTGGGTTGTTCGGATTCGGGTTTTAGGTAACCCAAAATAAAATGTGATTGTATTAACTTGCATTAGTTACGCAATATTATACTTTTATTTTCAAAAACTTGAATAATAGTGATACTTATATAGATTTAATTCTTTATATCCAAAAGTATTTGGTTATGCGTTTTTTGAATTATTGCATGAAAATATGATTGTTTTATTAAACTAAAAGTCATAGACGAAATAAATAAATTACAAACTATATAAAAAAAATATAAACTACTAATATTAAATATTTAAATAAACAAATTTTGACAATATATAACTCTTATATCCATATTTTTATCATCTTTTATTAGTGTATTTTTAAACATCCACTATCATTGCACGTTCTGATTTTGTTTATAAATGAAAATTTAATATTCAAATAATATACAGTATACTTTAAACAAATTTAATGTGGTATATTAATATACGTATATATATGTATAAGCATCTTATTTGGGTTATTCGGGTTGACCCAAATTATATAATTTTCACCCGCAACTCAAACCAATTAAGCTTTGGGTTATTCGGGTTAACCCAAATGACGACCCACAAACCAAATAACCCAACATGGCTCACCCAAACCCATTCGGGTTGGGTCGGGTTATCTGGCTTTGGTTATTTTCAACACCCCTAAGATTATGACTGATATATATATTTCAAGAAAAGCAAATGGATTGGTGATCTCTTTGTATGAAATTTTAGAATAAATAACTACATACACTACTTTTGTAGATTGTAAAGTTGCTATTGAAAATCCTGGAATTGCTGGCGAAAACCGAAGGCGACCATCGCTTCATAAAGATCGTTGGCGGAAGAAAGGATAGTGTTTGTTTTTCTGGTAGCGTTTGTTACCGGATATAAGGATGAATTTGTATATGCTGCTTAAGAAGCTGTACAAAAATGAGAGAGCCATTTTCCGTGTATATATGTGTATGTATGTTTATGTGTATTGTATGTTATATGTATTGTACGTTATGCTTACGTATTTGTACATTAAGATACAAAGCTTGACAATTGTTAGTTTTTACTATTTAGTACCTGCGAATTTTGGGAAATGATTGCAGGAAAAGTCAAAAGAGAAGAATGGCCGATCAAAAAAGAAGCAAAGAAAGAATATAAAAAGAGTGTGTTGTGAGTTGGCAGGCAAACTCACGCACGCAATTTATATATATACTAGTGTTTAGACCCCGTGCGATGCACGGACAACCCTAAATAATTTTTCTTAAACTTTATTTTAAGATTGTATCAATGAATAAATATAACTGAGTTGGACATAATAAAAATATTCTTATGAGTTGATTAATTTAAAGAAGAAGAATGCTAGATATACCCTGAGATTTATTAATGATACACGAGGGCTTAAAACGCGTACATTGCACGCTGGAGAGAAATTATAAAATGGATTGCCCATAGTAGGTGCATATAAGAAGGATTATGTTGGTTACCTGGATGTGATAGGTATTATAAATTTTCCCCCACTTTGATATATAGACCCACGTGGATGCACTATAACCTTAAATAATTTCTTTAACACCAGTTCAAGCATGCATGTAGCGAAGTTAATGTACTCCTATTACAACTAATGACCATTTTAAAAAAAATTAATGACTTAAAATGCATAGAAAAGTCTTATTTAGCACTAAAATAAACCATATATACCTCATAATTTTCATCACAAATTTGATAGGCTGTTCTTTGTATAAAATTTGAAATTTGTTGATCATTCATTTTAACTCTAATAGCACCAGTGGCATCTACAATCCTAACTTGCACATTAAACCTACCAAAAAAAAAATAGAGATACAATTTTACCACACAACTTAATGATTATAGAGTTTTAATATGAAATATAAATATATACCTAGGATTGATAAGAACTCCTTCCTTGTTACATGAACAACAAATCCATATTTTGTTGTCCCTTAAAGCATCAATAATGTCGACTGCATCCATGTAGAGATCGGTCAACTTAACTTCTTGAGAACAGTTCACACATTCCATTGAATACCATAACTGGTCGGTTGGAATAAAACCGATTGTTGCAACAACAACCACTTTATCAAACTGTCAAAATGAAAATGTTTATACATTAGAATGTTAAAAAGCTAGTTATAAATTCGAAAGAAAGTTATGTTAAAAAGTAATCTAATCAAAAAAGAAAAATTCACAAACAATGAATACTTACATGTTCGTCCATCAGGATCATCTCAATACTACCTATGTTATTAACATCTCCGTATAGAGGTTGCTTCCATAGCCGCAAATTCTAACTGTTATCGTACATGGCTTATTATTTGGACGCAAATTTCTAATTGAAACATGGTTTAGTGAAGTCATGCTAAAATTGATCTGTTATGTGTTTACGTTTTAAAATGCCTTAAAACTGAATGGAAGTGGCCTTATATAGACATAGACATGCAAGGAAGTAACCGCCACAAGCAATACACGAACGGTTACATATTCAAATCTTTCAAAATTTGAACTTCTTGAAAGCATAAGTAATATGTTTTCGAAAATTTGAACTTCTTATAAAAGTAACTAATCCGTAGACCTTCCAAGGAAGTAACCGCCACAAGTAATACACGAACGGTTACATATTCAAATTTTCGAAAATTTGAACTTGTATAAAGCATAACTAATCCGTTTTCAAAAATTTGAACTTCTTATAAAATAACTAATCCGTAGACCTTCCAAGGAGCAATATTTAGATGATTTTTGGGCTTTCTTGCATTTTTAAGCATGCCACATAGGCAATAACTAACAAATTTTGAAGTGAGATTTATATAATGTAGGGATAGGGAATTTTTTAGTCCACCGTCATGTATTTCCCGACATAAGAGACTAAGAGTGATGTTCTTCCATGAACAGAAGTATACTATGCCAAACAAATCCAAAACGTGTGTTTTAAAACCAAAACATTACAATTCATGTTTTACTAGGTACGCACATATTAATTAGATGGGATCGAGGCAATAAACATCGCTTTCATGTTTTAACCTTATACTTCAAACTTCCAAAATATGATCATGGTGACTAATTCATCGAAAGTGATCAACATGAAACTTGTAGAATTTTATTGCGTTGGATCGTTTGAATCAGAATCCGAATGAATAAATCATAACCAAAACAATGCATCAACGTTTATATTGTCATTTTTAGTGTATTTATTTATCAATTACCAATACAACCTACAAAAAAACTTATGAAAATAATAGATAGCTAAAATAAATTAATTTACATTCGAATGAGTTATAATAAAATTACACAATAGGGTTTAATTAAATATATATAACTTAAACGTTATTACTTTCCCTGTTTTCCCTGTTGTTGATACTTTTAACTTTAGTCACATTGGTTTTTGTAACTGAAATGTTAGGTTATATTGTGATTGGTTGTGATCAGACCAACACCAATACACCATAATGTATTTGGGTCAAACATTACTAGAATATGTAACAATCTGGTAAGTCTTCGTGTTGTAACCTTTTCTTTTCCTTTTAAAGTATATCTTGCTCTAAGTATTTTGTCATCTATGTATCAAGCAAGTGTTTAAGCAAAGCATTCAAATCAAGTCAATTCCGAGTTAAAAACCGAAGTCGGGTTTCTAAGTTCCAGTGTTGATGCTCAAATAGGTTTTCAAGATCAAGTGTTCAAACTCGAGTCAAAGTCTTTTCAAGTATTTTGGATATTATGCTCCAGTTTAGAAACTCAAGTCATTAGGTTTGTTCAAGGAATATTCCGTTAGTGAAGTGGTTGCTTATAATAGATGATCAAGTTGATTTGGGCAAATGATTTACATAACACTTTTGTTAGGCATTTGATGCCCAAACCGACCCGAATTTATCAGGTCAAAGTTTTCCCTGCATATTTTAGCTTTGGGGAAATCTCTGTTGTAAAGTCTGAAAGATAAACGGTGAGTAATCACTGATTAGTGATCTTATACTAGTTGATAGTAATCCATAGCTAAGCCATTGCGTTAGTGTTTATACCAAGATATCGTAAATGCTAATGCCTTATTATATAGCAAAACGACATCACAAAATTCTAACAAGAAATTCCAGTACCCAATATTTCATAAATATTACTACTATTTTTTATTTCCAAAAGAGAGATGCTAACAAAATTTGACAAATTGTGTTGAGATGTGAACCACGCCTCTTGACATTGAAACTACAAGATTCATGTAAATGTACTATCAAAGCAATGCGGATTTAAGAGATTTCGTAAATTCTGCTAGTTCTTTTAGTCCTTCCTCCGGGGACTTTGCGTCACTTAATATTTTTACCATAGCACTGCCCACAATAACACCATCGGCACCCCATCCAGCCACCTATAACAACCAGAAGATCAGGTCAAACAAGTCAGATGAATGGCAAAGATGAGTAGTAGAAAACTTTAAAGGTGAACCATATTACTATTGATATCCATGATGTGTATGGAATGTGATTATACATAACTACAACCCATAGGTTGGGTTCAAAATTTTAAAAATTTAGCCGACAAGATACAAATCAGAATGGTCGAAATGTTTAAGAAAAAATTGATTTATTACCGGTATTTGTAATCTTACTAACATTTCTAACTTTATGCTGAACTAAATAGGCAAAAAACTGAAAAAGCATGGCAGGTCAACCCAGCCTGCCCATTTCGGTCCACTCTAAAAAGTCACCGAATTTAACATGTTGCCCCAAAATGAGTCTTTATACACACAAAAAAAATCATTTTACTGTGAAATTTTTATTCTAAAACTTAATCATTTTACAGTGAATTTTTTATTCTATAACTTACATTCCTGTTGTCATCATTATTCATTATAAAGAAACTACGATATTGATTTAAGGCAACAATGTTTCCTTTGTCACAATTCAAAGGTACTTTAAGGCGCTTGATTAACAATCAAACATTATGATTTCATGTAATATAAGAACTATCCAAATCTAAAATATAACAAGGACATACTTGTTTGACATGCTCGGGTTTTGAAATACCAAAGCCAACAGCTACAGGCTTACTCGATTCCTGTCAAGGGAACAAGATAAGATGATATCGCATGTTTTTATCTTTTATTATGTATGAAAAAATGTTTTAACTTTTTTGCAAAGACAGCTACATCACATGTATTTAGGTATGAAAAATTGTTGATGGGTCTTAAAACAAACCGCTTTGATTTCCTGCAGAAGAGATTGAACCTTCCCACTCACTGAAGCACGAGCCCCTGTTACTCCAATAGAACTGACCTATATATAATATTTAGTAAACCAATCAATGAGTTCAAGTTGTTAAAAAACAAGCTCTTTATACATGTACTTCCGCTTTTAAAAAACTTTGTTGCATCAGTTAGTACTCACTATATCCCATGAAAGTTGTAAAATTTCCTTTTTCTGTTCCTGATCTTAAAATCACTTGCCTGCCAATTTCATATCATTGAAATGAACTGAGATTGATAGCTAATTCCTTAACCGTCTTTCAGTATTTACATAAGTGGTCCCTTAAATATACAAGTTCTGATTCCCCTATTTCTTTTGAATGATGTGCTAGGTCATATGCAACAATTTCTATGGGAAAAGGGAGTACTAATGACCATCAAGAACACGAAAAGTGACAATTTCAACTCAATATCTACTAATGCATGGTCAATTTACCACCCCAAACTGTACTTTTTAATACATATAACCTCCAACATCATATTACAAAAAATCATATAATAAAAGAACACATCATCATAGAAATTGGTACACTTTTTTTCAATCATGTTTGTACACCTATTATTTACAAAAAGCATACTTTCAGGAAAAGACTATTTCCGGATACCCTTACCTGACCTTTTTTGACCCATATAAAAGAACAGCCGTAATTTTTTGGTATATAACTAAATAGAAGAACCTTACAAGGTACAAAAATCCCTCTGTGACTTCAACAATTGCTTTCATGCGTTCTCTTGGAGTAGTGGGAGTTGTAAGCAGTACCTTAAAAAAATGACAAGATTCAGTAAACCATATGGTGCCCAACCACTAGATCAGTAGTAGATTCGGAAATTTATTCTTATTAATGGCTAACCTCACAAAGAAAATAAAGGGTATATTCACTACAAGACAAAAATATTAATTCCTTAACAATAAAAACCATTTAAAAGTTTTCAAAATTAAACAATGTAGGTCACTAGGTCCGCCCCTGTACAAGATTATTTAAGCTGTAAATATATTGACTAAAGCCAAATTCTCTTTAAATATATATATATATATATATATTCTTAAGTCTTAACATGATACTTTGCTAATTACTAAAAAGAAACAGAACCAGCTTCACGTGACAAAAGCTGTAAATTTATTAGATGGATGTTAATCGTCAAGTAAGATTTACCGGAATGCTAAAAGCCTAAAACATATAGGCAACAAGCAGAAATGAACCTACCAGCTCGATCTTATGCTTAGAAGCTTCACGCCTCAAGATCTCAGTTTCCTCAAGAGGCACATCTGGAACCACAAGGCCTAACAATACACACAAACTCAAATGCAGCTTTTTACATGAAAAATCTAATAACTGACATGCTAGAGGAGAAGAAAACTAATTTAAAGACTGTATTCGACAAGTTGCAGAGTCACAAGCATATTCACACTAAGTACCTACTTATCGGTGACACCATATGATAATCTATTTTGAGGAGTAAATCACAACTTAAATTATCAAAACATAGGTGATAATATGGGCGTGCCAAAATGGGTTGGATTGATGCTTCAATACTCAAAGAGTATTTTTTTTAAATTTATCAGCCATGCATATTATGAGAATAGAGTATAATAATGACAAAAACTATTTTAAAAAAAACAAAGAACTAATTTTATAAATAGAATATGTAGAAGATTGTACAAATTTCATACTTGTGTATACTTACTTAAAGGGACTATTAAACTATTCAATCCATTTTGAATTAATCAACTACCCCCTTTAACTTAACCACTCAGATCAGCATGAAACCACTAACCAGTATCTCTATAGAACTGAAAATAAACATAATCTAGCTTTAAATGTTACCATGTACACCAACTTCTTTCACAGTAATCATGAACTGCTCCACTCCACGCTTAAGAATCGGGTTGTAATATGTGAACAAAGCAATTGGACACGATAATTGTGGTACCACCTATTTGGCATTCAATATAAGAAACACAGAATTAGATTTTCAAAAAAGAAAACAATACAACACCTTAATTACTAAAAAAGGAATCTTTCTGAAAAGAGTATTAAAAAGGGGGTAAAAATGATGAGTCAAAACGTAATGCGTTGAACAACCGACACTTATTTAATCAAATCCCCACCTCTAATCATAAGTTCATGACATATCTACTAAATAAATAACGAGAAGCAAGGATCAATATTTATTTCTTGAAATAATGATCATGTTAAATAAGGGTTACCTCGTTCAACATATTAAGAATTGCATCAAAATTGGTCCCTCTTGCCAGTGCTCGTGTGGCTGCAGCCTACAAACAAACAGAAAAAAAGTATGAGCACTAAGAACAGATCTAGAAGAATATTTAAGACTTAAGCAATAGATTATAATTCTCTAAATAACCTGGATGACTGGCCCGTCAGCCAATGGATCAGAATATGGAACACCCAACTCAATGATATCAGATCCACAAGAGTCTAACACCTTCAATGCTTCTGCAGTCGTTGATAGGTCAGGATCACCGGCAGTGATATATGGTATGAATGCTACCTTTGAACATAGAAGAGCTTGTAAGAGCATTGATTGATTTAATGAATTCAAAAATGCATTCAAGTTGTATAGTGGTCTCTCTTCAAAACTACATGGTTATGCCTAGAGGTTGCAACTGCAACCCATTTACTTATAATATGGTCATTTCACTTTGTGTTTATTCTCTAAGGGTCAAAGCGGTAAAAATATTAAAGCTTTCTAGTAAGAAAACGTGTCAAAAGGGACGAATTCACTGAGTGAATTTGAATCCATACTACCTCCTAACTCAATTTATTCAAAAACTTGGATTATTAATGAACTAATGGCAACAAAGTTCTTGTAATTATATCTTACGCGACTGATTCAAAGAAAATTGAATTAAATGTGTTTGGGTCAACCCAACTCCATCCATTCCATAAATTACCCATTTTGACCAGGGTTGTTGATAAGATCCCCGAAGTTTGGTGGAACTGCTGGACAGTCCATTACGCAGTTACTTCAAGCAGAATGACTGCCTGAACTATTTTTTCTGTTTCAGCTGGATTCTTATTAAATTTAAAAGGGAGTTTGAATATGAGCAAACATTGAGGTTATGGGAGGTTCTATGGACCCACTATCTCAGTGAGCATCTCCATCTTTACATATGCATCGCCATTTTCAAAAGACATCGGGCCAAAATTATATGGAGCAGATGGACTTTGACACCCTCCTAAAACTCATCAACGAGTTAGTCAAATTGACTTTGATCCCGTTCTTCGCGATGCAGAAGCTCTCTGTGTCTGTGCAGGTGAGAATGGGGCTGCCTCAAATCCCCCAGGAAACCCAGTTTCAGGGATCTTATCAGTTGTGAAAGGTTCAAATTGCCCTAAAGTTCAAAGGGGTCTTGGTAAGAGCAAAGCGCATGCCCGGGTGGGCTTCACAAAAGTAAGGCACATCATCTTAATTTTTTTTTAGAAGACATATGCAGTAATATAAAACTTTAAAGGATCCTAAAACTCTAATTGTAGGGTAATGTCATCATGCTAGAGTCTCAAAGCAATAATCACTTCGAATCTGATGAGCATCCAAAATTCCAAAGACTCTTTCTTTTCTCTTTTCCAGAGTAAACTAATCTGGTTATCTAATTCTAATTCTTCAAGTAGCAATAATCACTTTGAATTCACACATCCAAACACCCCCTAACTAGTATATAAGTTTGTAGACATTACACTCACTGAAACTATTCTTCTTCATTCTATCCATTTTACAACTCCTCACAATATCTACCTTTTTTTTTTTCTTCGGGGGGGGGGGGGGGGGGGGGGGGGGGGTTATCTTTATTATTAGTTCGCAAAAAAACATTGCACAGTTATACCTTTCAGCTAAGGACATACCCCTAAGCCTACTGCACATAACCTACACAAAATCAAACTACACATGATTCTACCATTCCATCATCAACCTATGCAAAGAACTAAGCAGACACAAAGGCATAAACATTCTATACTCATGCACTATACGCAGTTTCGCATAACAAGTAGAATATAAACAACAGCAACCTCTAACACTCATTGTACTTTGTAACAAGCAGATTCCTTCTGACTAGACAAAATACTCAACTGATCGAACATTTCCCAACCGAACTATGGGTATCACTACTCAATCCAATGAAATATCCCGCATTCGCTTAACTCAACTAACATCATCAGAGCAGAGCCCGTGATTGTCAATGATGGTTGCAGCTAGCAACAGCATGCTGCTAGCATTCTCCCCTCAAAACAAACTCACCACGTGAGTGAATGAAACAAAAATAATAATTTAAAATAGCTGGCAACAACTAAGTTACCACTTACCCCCAAGAAAATAACATATGAATGTCGAGATACCCACCAAAAGTAGAGCTTTCTAATACTAGCTTTCGATATCGCCTAATAAATTATTAAAATCAAACCCCGCATTTTCAAAATAGAAATCCTAATCCATCAAAAACACATTACAATATATAAATCTAAAACTTACATTAACAAAAATTAAGCAAATTTTATAAAATCCACGATATACAGTACTTTTTAGGGTGTAGGGTTTACACATAAACCCTCTTTATAAGAAAAAATAAAAATATATAAAAAAAATTCCAGCAAGAATAATCTAAAATAAGAAGGAACATCAAAACTGATGCATTTGCATCTCAAATAAGCACTAATATATGGATGCAAATTTCCATTTTTTTTCGAAATAATTAAATTTCATAAAACAAAACATGTTTTGTTTTCAGTTTTGACGGATCAATGTCTTGTTAATCAGTTATATAAAGATAATTAAATATAAACAACCTATATAAATTTTAACAAATTCATGATGCATCAAAATGAAGTTTTCGAGTGTTCCCACTTGTTTTTACTTTAAAGTGTTCTCATCTGACTGGAACTCATAAATATATATATATGTATGTATCATGTATGTATGTATATGTATATATATCAACGAAAATTCATAAAAATGGGGTTGATGTAAAAACCGAAAGGAAAAAAAGATACTTACTTTGCCCTCTTTTTTCAATTTAGAGAAGGTTTCAGAAAGGCCCAGAGTTGAAGAAGCTACAGAGAGTGACGCCATTATCGGAGATGATGATTTGATTGGAATGAAAGATGGAGAAAATGGTGAAGTGGGTTTGTTGAATTGAGACTGAAATTGCAAAAAGGAAGAAGCTTTTGGTGTTGTAATGGCCATGTACATCTTCTTCTTCTTCTTCACTACTAGTATTTGGGGTTTTCTTATTTATTTTTTATTTTTTTCTATCCAAAATGAAAACTTGGAATTTGGTGAAGTCACAATGACTGAGTGGAGTTACCGTTTTACGGGTAATTATTGATGCTTGCAAAACAGATCGAATCGAATATTGGACTATAAAAAGAAAAGAAAATAATAACAGGAAATGAAAATCCTGGTATTTTATTACGTAACTACCCAAAATTTATAATAAAACGACCGCTTTCTCCACTATTGTCGTTGTATTTTATTTTTTTATTTTGAAGATGACATTATTGATATAAATTTTAGCGAGAGGCTACATACAAATTGTTTTAATAGGATGCAAACTAAACAAAAGACAATAAATGGGAGAAAAGTAGCAAATTAGTTAGAATGTAGCTAGTGTCGGCTCAAAGTTTTTGGTGACCTTTAGTCAGACTTTATCTAAAGTCTCTAACAAAAACTTTTCTCTTTTATCTGGGCTTGGACTAGCAAAAGCTTATCATAACCTTATTTATTTAAAATCATAATAAGATCGCTTACCATTCACGTAGTTTCAATAGAAAAAAATTCAACTCCTTTAGAAAAAAATGTTCACCGGAGGAAAGGACAAGAGACTTTGGAACAACTTTTACATCATGATACTGGGTTTAATTTTTATACATACTAATATCTTTATACATATTGCATACATACATATTATATATACACATGTTATAACAAATTAGTTGACATATTTGAGGTTAAATATAAATTTTAGATAGTGCTTATACGCAACTAAGAATTTTTGTTTATCATTTTCTATTAAATAGAGAAGAAACTTGTGTAGAAAAAAGCCCAATAGCATTTTCAGCCCAACATCTTAAATATTTGGGGGCCTTGGATATATGGTTAAACCATTGCCTAGCCCAAGATAACTATTGGGCCGTCCCTGGATGTAGCTTATGCCTTCATCCTTGGTTCGTCCAAGAACTCCTCCCTTGTACAATGCGGGGTTGGATTAATCCTTAGACTCATCCCTCCCTATTCGTCTCCCCAAGGACAAATGATTTAAGTTTTTTTTAGTTATAATTAAATAAAAGATAGGTACAAGATTAATCATGGGTATAAGATTGGATTTATGTAACACCCAAAAGTTTTTAAGGTAAAGAAATTAACCCCTTTTTTATAGTTTTGACATTAAATTAATTTCCTAGTATTTCATTTTTTAATATGGGGATAATTTAGTTGGAACTTTAGCGGATAGTGGGTATTTTCACACCAAAATTGGAGATGGGTCGTGGCATCTTCTTAGATTGCCAGCCACACCATTCCCTCCATACTCACCATTCCACTATCATTTCTTCAAGCTCTCCAACCTTCTTCTTCTTGTTTCTATCAAATCAAATTGTAATTCCTTCTAATTCAAGGATAATAATAATAATAATAATAATAATAATAATAATAATAATAATCTTTAATCATTAAAAATTGAAAAATAAGGGTTTGTGAGGTGTGGTGGTGGCTGAATTTAGTAAGAAGAAAAGGGGAAGAAATTGTGATTTGGAAACCCTAATCTTTTATCTTCCATTTTAGAGGTATTGATTTCTTAACCTAATTTTTATTTTCTATTGAAATTAGGGTTCTTGGAGTACCAAAAATTGGGGATTTTGCTAGAAAGTGATTTATGTATAGTTTTTCCCCAAATTCTTATTCATTCTAGTTTGTTATTGAGTTGCTTAATGTAATTAACTAAGATATGTGTGTTGAGATGAAAATATTGATCTTAAGAAAGTGATGATTTTTACTAGTTAAATTATTGGAAGATAAAAGTGATGATGTTGATGTTGGATTGAATTCAATAAACAATTTTGTGAAAGAAAAGCAACTCAATGACAAAGTAAGATGATTATAGGTTAAGAATGCTAGTGAAATGTTAGAATGACTAAGTTGAGTTAGTCAAGATTGTGAATATTAGCTTATATGCATATTATGATGTGATGATAGGTTGAAAACTTGTATTTGTGCATTGACATATTATCGAGTGTTTGTTCGAAGTTGCGGAGAAGGTGAGTATATTTGCATACCTTTATGTTTATGTTGGGTCAATTGACCACCATGTTGAAGTTTGATTGTCCATGTGTGGAAAGACCACCATGTTGAAGTTGTTAGTCCATGTGTGGTAATTGATTGGCTTGTATGGATCCATATATGTGTTGTTAGTGTGCAAGGTGAATATGTAAATGTGACATGACGATGTCATAGGTTACATGTGAAAGTCCTTGTACTTTGCCCTCCTTCGTATCCATAGATGTATGCAGGTATATTCACTAAGCGTTCGCTTACGTTTTAGTTGTTTCTTTTTATAGGCGGTTCCGGAAGAAGGAACTAAGGATTTGTTGATTTGAAGTTGAAGTTGCTTTGGAAGACTTGGAGGTATTGCCATTCATGGAAGAATGGTATTTTGTGTAGACACTTAGATATCCACCTCATTATGGCTCTTGACACTCTTTAATGTTTTGCTAATTGTTTTTGATAAATTTTTGGAATTATGGTCATCTTGGATCTTATGGTTTCAAGAGTAAGTATGGTCGTTTTGTTTAAATTGTCAACTGGGTAGACGACCCATTTGGTTGTGTTATGGATGTTGTTTCAAATAAATATCATAACTATGCTTGTAAATGGGTCAAATCCTTGTTTGAGCTCAAAAATGTTGTAATATGAGGTTTGGTTTTGAGTTGGAAAAGGTCGCAAATTGAGTTAATAGTCAAATTTGATGTTTGGTGTATGCAGTAAGAGTACAGACGCAGACACGGCTGTCCGTGCTCAGCGTCTGCAGTATTTCCTTTTTGGTGTTCAGTTTCTGAGAGCACGGATGCAAAGCACGGTCGACCGTGCTTGCGGCCGCAGTTTCTCTGTCCTCGAGCAAAATTTTTCCGAGCTTCATCCGATGTTTTCAAGGTCTGAAACTTATAGGAAATGTTTATTATAACGTATTAAGGTGTTCTAATTTGTTAGATTTTGAATTTGATCATTTTGAGTTTTTCACCTTATTTTGTCTAAAATTTTTCTAAGTATGGATTTGAAAAAAAAAAAAATGGTCGAGTTGAGTTGAGTTTTTTCAATTTAAGAGGATTAGTCCTTGAATGATTTTTTGCTGATCTAACGCTGATTAAGACTAGTGCTTCAGATGATAAGTCTAAATATAAAGCAGCTCCTTAGACACAACAAGTTGCTAATATTGTTTATATAAAACATTAATTATTATTGTTTATAGAAATTTGCTAGTATTTCATATAACACGAGTCCCTGTCAGAAATTTGCTACTCGTAATATTTTATACATATTGAGTCATTTTAGATTGTATTTTTCCAGAAACAGTAGCACATTCGAGGCTGCCCACTCACGACTCACTTTGGTCAGGCTTACGTTGTCTATGACGGATACCCACTATTTTTCATTTTCATACAACCATTTTCCATGTTTTCACTTCAACCCCCTAATACTCTTTGTTTCAAATCCAGTTAATCCACTCCAATGTTTTAAATACCGTTATATATCTCTGCTAGTATTACCGGTATCGGAAGGTACTCTGGTATTTTAAGCCCGGTATTTTTTTGGTATTTTCATTATTCAATACCGACCGGTATTTCCAGTATTCCCGGTATTTTTCGGTATTACCGCTCCGGTATTTTCATTTTTTCTATTTTTAAATTTTTTTTTGATACTTTAATGTTATTTTTTGTTATTTGTGAACTTTAAAAGTTATATTTTCGTTAAATTGTAACAATTTTTATAGGATTTTTATCAAAAATAAAAGTTAAACTAAGATAGTCGTATCGGTTGGTATTTCCAGTAACACAGATAATATCGGAAAATTTTTTCCACACTGAAAATAACAAAAAAACATGGGTTAAATGCAAATTTCATCCTTGTAGTTTTTTAAAAAACGGTTTTTCATCCCTCTGTTAATTTTTGAGTTTTTTTCATCCCTGTAGTCTGACTTCCGTTAAATACACTCGTCCCTGATGGGAATTTTTGTCAATTTACCCGCCCCCATTCTTTGTTCTTCTTCAACCTTCAAACACCACCCTCAGACTGTATTCTGGAGTTTTTATTCAAATAAAAGAAAGGATTAGATTTGATAGGGGAAGAAAAGATAGGGAAAAAATTTTTCCATTCAAATCGGGCCAATAATAGCCAGAAAGTATCTAATGCAAAAACCATCAATTTTCCTTTTTTTACACTTTCTTTTCTTGTAAAAGAAAAAACTCAAGAATGCAAGAAGATGAGTTCCCTTTTTTTTCTTTTAAAAAAATAACTAAAGAATGCAGTGTTAACTTCAGCCATGTTCTTATAAATTCCAATATACCTAGCTTCAAACACCATAATCAAAATACCCATATCTAAAAATAAATACATATATATATATAATTTCTTAATATATATATCCCTTTTCTTAATTTTCGCTCCAATCATCATATTATATATTTCAACACTTCTGCAACTATGATAGTATATAGATACACATACATAAACACATACACTAAAAACCAAAAACATATACACTTCTGGTATATAAATATATCACTTGATCACGTATTGATTTTTCACACATAAAAACATCCACCAAATACATATAATACTTTTGCAACTATAAAGTTATATAGATACACAAACATATAAACACACACTAAATACAAAACTGTGTGAAATTTTTTTTTAAAGAAAATCACCATCTCAAAAAGCTTCGCATTCTTCTGGATTTTTGACATTTGAAATCATTGGCCAACTGCCACTTGTAGTAAAGATGGAATTTACCTCTATTTGGCAGCAGCGATGAGGAGATCTGGAAATGGCAGTGTGGCGACGATGGGGAATTCAGGCTATGGTGGTCCGGCGGCGATGGGAAATCCGGTTGATTTCCAAATCGTCCATTCACCGAAAAGCAATTAACCCAAAATCTTATTCAAACCAAAACCCAGGAAACATCGTTTCGATCGATTGATGATGCTTCTGCTAAATATTCCTTCTCCCAAATCGATCTAGCGATCTATTTTTTCTCAACATCTCTTTTTCGTTTCCTGACATCAATTGATCTGATGATATATTTATGATGATGATTCTTTCCACTGTGTGTGTGTGAATATATTTCTGGGTTTTGAAAGGAAGGGATGAAATGGGCAAAAAGACAAAAGGGCCCCTCACATGACTTGCATGACAGGGATGAGTGGTTTTTAATGGAATTCAAACCACAGGGATGAATAAAACTCAAAAACTAACAGAGCTAGGAATATATAATACCCTACAGGGATGAATAAATATTCCTCATTTCATTTGTTTACATAGTTACAAATCACAAAACTCCACATTTTGTTCGTACGTACGTATCTATATTTCACATGAATATATAATACCCTACAATGTACAAATCATTCACCCGAATATTCAAAAACTTTCTAGTATCTTTCTAGGAAAATGATTTACCCTCCTAACAAATTAGCCTAAATATCATTCTAATAACTTTAGATGGTGACATGTGGATACCACTAATTCTCTTTCCTAATCTTACCCCCTGATTTTCCACATGTCACGATTCTATTAAGGGTAATGATCAATCATCCTAACAAATTAACCTAAAAATCCTCCTAATTAATAAAATTGTGACATATAGAAAATCAGGGGGTAAGATTAGGAAAGACAATTAGTTATATCCACATGTCACCATCTAAAGTTATTAGAATGATTTTTAGGCTAATTTGTTAAGAGGATAAATCATTTTCCTTAATTAAACTTTCATTTTGTATAAAACGTTTCATTGTATAAAAACGTTTTATACCAATAAAAAACGTTTCGTTGTTAAGCATGCATTCCTCCTTTTTATAACTCTGGTTTTTTTCATTTTGTATAAAATGTTTCATTGTTAGCTGCAGTCTTCATTAAATAGATAAATAAATATAAAAAAAACCGTTTCGTTGTTAAGCATTCCTCCTTTTTATAACTCTGGTATTAATGTTTAATTAATAAATTACTATATATGATCATGAATGAACTATATATTGACCATACATGCATGCTGGTTATTTTAGGTTGTTGAAAGAGCGGTTATATGCCATCTTTGTAGGAGTTATGGGAATATTAATGCAGACAATATCTCAGATGAGCGTGTTTACCCCAGAAAACAAAAAACGTACGGGAATCTCCTTGGTGGCTTTAATTTTAAACTTTGTTACAGCAATGTTGATTTTCTCACGAGCCGCAAATAATTATGATTATTGTTTAAGCATATTTCTACACTTAGGTATTAGAAGTGAATCCTAGATCTATAAGACGTATTTAGGGAAGATTAGATTGTTGCTACTTCGGTTGGCGGTTCCCAATTGGTGACAACAAGATGTGACGCCATAAGCTGAAGTAGGCTAAGGATTGTGTGAGAGAGAATAGCGAAAGGGAAGAGAGAGAAGTCCCCTAGCTTGGTGAAACGCCCAACTTTTTTTTTTTTTTCATTATAAAAACATTGTTTAACAACATAAACATATATGTTCTTATGAATACATGTGTGTACACTAGATCCCAGACTCTTGAACAAACTAAAAATAGTCAATCTACCCTAGCTGCAGTCTTTCAACAACTTATAAGTTATATATAAATCAGATATAGACTTTAAAACAAGGACCATTAGAAGGTAGACTTCTTCCCCTTTCCGTAGACAGCTCATTCGTCAAAAACCGAGTTACCGTTTGAAAGTTGTGACCATTTTAAGTTCAATTAAAATACTAGCAAACTGTTCCAACGGGCTGTTTTGTGACTCAGTTTTGACTCGCTTAAACACATCCATATTCCGCAAATACTATACCATTTGAAAGAGCTATAACCGTACTTTAAAGACCCGTTTTTGGTTTCAACTAAAACATTATACACAAATAGTTACAGCCCTTCAAAAACTGCTCAGACTCACTTTTGGTTGCTGAAAATTCAGCAACTGCTATGCTGTTAAAAATCAGCATCAGCTAGCTGTTTTACGACCCACTTTAAACCACTTTTCCTTGGTCAAACCTAGACATATCTTATACCGTTTTGAAGCCCTTGGAGTCTACTTTCCAACCCACTAAGCCGTTTTCCCCAGAACTGAATCATTGCAGAATTACAGGCCTCCAAAGTTGACCCAAAAGTCATTTTTTTCCATTTTTTCCAAATTGGGCAACGACCCCAAAAATGACCAAAACTCAACTTTAAAATACCAAAACTTCCAGAATATAATAAAATGTTATATGTGACGTGATTGAGCCTTTTGTTCCACAATTCGGACTCAAATGGGCTAAACGGGTCAACTACACATTATATGACATAACAATACTTTGACTAACTAGTTTTTATTTAACGACCACCACTTTTGCCACAAATATGCAGATCATGTTTACTATATATTTAGGACATACTCGACTTAAAATTAACCTTTAAGCCCATGAGACGACCCGAATGGGTCATTTACCCAACTAGGGTACAAAACGGGTAAACAACACAATCTTCTAACAAACTACAAGTGCACAATCTTGACCATAATCATACATATTCTTTTGTAGAAATGACATAACAACATAAGCCCATATGTCGGTACAAAACATGGTTGTAACCCAATCAGTTCTTATAAACCACAAAATGACTCCACGATGCATTACTAGTTAATCTTTTCTTTTATGGGCGATTTACTTCAAGTGATGCATCAACTCGGCAATTTAAGAAACTTACAATATGTATGAGCAAAGTAAATCCACACTAAGCTTTCTTGCCTCTTTTTCCTTTTCTTTGATCTTTCTTAACACCCGATCATTTGCATCTATTAAAATAAAACAACTAAAGGAATAAGCACAAAGCTTAGTGAGTAATATAAGCATCAAACAAACTTAACATCACATCTTAACCATGGCAAACATAGGGATTCACAACTCTTATCTTGCAACGGATCCGTGCATATGCAACACATAACAACTTAGCACATAACAACTGGAATCTAGCGATAAAGCTAGATTATCCCTATGATGCAAACAACTCTTATCAAACATAACTATCCAATTACTATATGACACCTCGGGGTCATATAGTCTAGCTGTAACTATCACATGACTACATGACACCTCGGGGTCTATGGTCATGTGACCCGTCTAATCCCCATATTACTCACCGTTAACGAACAATAGCAATCATCACCAAAAATGCTTCCAACTTGTCACCTATACACATTAGCACATAGAATTATCAATATACACACATCAAAAACTTTTCTTAATCAATTTAACACATATAACTCAACAAGACCAGTTTGACTTTTATAGTCAAACGGTCACATATTACTACTAGTTTATATATCGTCCATTTTATCAATTCATTGACCACCACCCTACTTTATTTATGTTAATAACATCATAATCAACTTCCTAACACCACTTTATCCATGTTGGACTCATTTGATCAGTTTGACTTTTCAGGTCAAACTTCACCATTTAGCTACTAACAATAATCATAATTCAACTTATGAAATTTCTATCAAAACTAATCTTCAATTTAGGATTAATACATCTAAATGAACTTGTTCAACCCACTAAAAGCATGAATTAACAACCTTTTATTCAATTTCATCTTTTACATAATCATAATCACTAACTAAAATCATCCTTTTTCAAAAATCTTCTTTAAAATCAAAAGTAATGGTACCTTCATGTTTAACAACATCATAATAGCAAAACCCCTGAACTAATTTGATTAATTCCATCACTTTAATCAAAAATCACTAAAAACCCTAACTTTTAATTTAATAATTCAAGAACACATACTAACCTTTGATTATAGATTCAATTAACACTTGAAATAGAATTAAAGAGATTGATTGAGACTTGAAATCAGCCGTGTTCCTGCTATTCTTTCTTCCTCTCCCTCCTGCTCGTTCTCTCTCTCTTTCTAGAAGTTCCAGGAGGTGTTTTTTTTAATTAATATATCTTGATTTATATGCGTGTGTATGGATATATACATATCCATAAGTCGGTTTTTTATTAAATTAGTCGGGTATTTACACCCCTAGTCCCTCTAATCTCAATAATTTAAATGCCCGTCACTTTCAAAATAGGTCTCGGTACTTAAAATATCTGACTTTTACATAATACGGTATCTAGCATATAAACAGTTACCTACCATTTCTAAAATAATAACATAATCATTTTATAATAGTAACAGTAGTATTATAACCATTATTATAATACTTTAAAATTATAGGGTGTTACACTTGGTGCTCATTATAATTTATTTATAGGGAGTGGATTCTAGGGTTTGATGATTTTGGGTCATGGGCTTTCCATGCTTGGGCCTAAATCAAGCCCATGACTTAACATAGATGAGGTCATGCTCAGGTCTGAAGGTTTTAGGAGCCTCAATGGAGGAGGGTCCGGAGGCTATGTTAGGAACCTCAAGGAGGATGGTCTGGAGGCTATGTCAGGAGCCTCAATGAAGGAGGGTCTGGAGGCTATGTCAGGAGCCTCTATGGAGGAGGGTCCGGAGGCTATGTCAGGAGCCTCTATGAAGGAGGGTCCGGAAGCTATGTCAAGAGCCTCTATGGAGGAGGGCCCGGAGGCTATGTCAGGAACCCCTATGGATCAATCCGGATGCTATGTCTGGAGCCTCCAAGGAGCAACCATGCTCGAGTCCGGAGGCTACGTATGGCTGGAGCCTAGTAGCCTCCATAGGGTAAAAGAAAAATTATTATCCCAAAGCTATTAGGGAGATGGTACATCATCAAGCCTCCCAGCCTAGCGTTGTATCGCAAGTAATGGAGCGTTAGGCTAGTGTTCAAATCTGAAGGCTTTGTTGGGATCCTCCATGAAGGAGGGTCTGGAGGCTATGTCAGGAGCCTCTATGGATCAGCCCGGAGGCTATATCCGGAGCCTCTCAAGAGCAACCATGCTCAAGTCCGGAGGCTACATCTGGGTTGGATCATAATAGCCTCCATAGGGTAGAATAGAGATTATTATCCCAAAGTTATTAGAGAGATGGTACATCATCAAGCCTCTCAGCCTAATGTTGCATCGCAAGTAATGGAACGTTAGGCTTTGGAACACTGTTTGATTCTAAAGATTACTAAAGGAGTAACATACTTGCTTACCCAAAGGCTCCAAAAAAAAGCCCAATAAAGGGTTTGTTTTTACCGCAAGCTTTAGGGAAATGGTACACTATCAATTATCATATCATCATATGAAACATAATGCTGATTGGAAAGCTAGCATTTCCAGCTAGCATTGCTTTCATTTCAACAGGCATCTTATCTCCTTATTCAGCATTCTCTGTGCTTGTACCACGGTGGTTCACTTGGTATGTGATCCATTTGGTCTTATCAAAAAGTAGTTGTTGCTGTAAATTATGTGATCGAAAAGCTAGCTATCGATGTTGATTCTGAGATGACAGTACGTACGTGGCCAACTTAAGATATATAATGAGCCAGTACGATCGGATAATCGAATGATGTCATAAGACGGACAGTGCGAATGACAAAGCATTGTACCGTCGTACGTGTGTATACATTCAAGTATTTCATTTGTAACTTGACGCCTGCTTTTTGATTATACCTTATGAACTATTTCAACTTTGTTACATGCACATCAGGGCATGTTTGACAGAGTTTTTTAACAGCTTTAGTTTTTAATTTTGAACAGTTAACTCTTATTGTGTTAAATAATTTATTTGGATGTAACTAGCTTTAACTCTTATTTGGAAAAAAAAAAAAACCTCTAAAACTATTGTCATTAATAGATGTGAAAAAAAAAACTCCATAACTATCAAATAAAAGGGGCTTATGTATATCAAATAATTTGAAATAACCTGGAATTTTTAAAGCGTATTTTATTGTGGAAAATTATTTTTTAGTATTTTATTTCTATTTTTTTAAAAAAAATGAGAGTTCTATCTTTAGAAAACAAATCAAAATTTTAAAAACACGTTTTAAAACTAGAAAATGGAAAATAAATTGA
This sequence comes from Erigeron canadensis, assembly GCF_010389155.1. Taxonomy (NCBI): domain Eukaryota; kingdom Viridiplantae; phylum Streptophyta; class Magnoliopsida; order Asterales; family Asteraceae; genus Erigeron; species Erigeron canadensis. Next base: position 7,001,706 of record NC_057769.1, on the reverse strand, counting down.
GGTTTTTAAAATTCAGAAAATTGAAAATGAAAAGTGAAAAACAATAAAAATTAAAGTGTTTTCTATGTCCGGTTGAAAATTGAAAAACAATGTTTTTGTTATTTTTTTGGAAAACATTTTGACTATGACAAAAAAGGAGAATTAAAAGGAAAATAAGTAGATTACACTTACAATGTATTAAAGACATTAGGTTGATTTTTAGGATTTTAATTAAATTTATCATTATTCATACCAAAATGATCACAGAAATTTGATTAGATGAGTTACATCAAAGTAAAAAAACCCGTGGTATACATATAAATCAAACGAGAGATAGTGTCCGCGCGTTGCGACATTGAGATGGTGGAGTGATAGATTATAAGAGGTGATAAGTCATAGGGTGTGATAGCCAAATGCTTTAGTTGTATGGGCTCCTCCCTCGAATTTAAAAATTCGTCGAAAGTATATCGAATAAGATCTCTGATGAAAGAACATGAAATTTTAAAAACACCCATACAGTTTTTATAATTTATCGTTATACGATTTTTGAGATAAAAGATTTTGAATGAATTAGAAAAATAAAATGATTTATGGAGGATAGAGATTAAAATGAGTGGTTGAGATTCAAGGTTATTATAAATATATTAGGTAGAGATTTTTAAATTAGTGAACAAGGAATATGAGTATTTTGGGTAGTTCAAATCATGTTTTCTTAAAAAAAAAAATGGTAAAATATTTTATAAGATAGTATTATACCAAAAAAACGTTATTCACTTCAAAGTCACCCGAACCCGACCCAATGCAACCTACTAATTGACAATGCGGCCCGGCCCAACCATCTCAGCTGCCTTGCAAACTTGACAACGTGGGGTCAAATCCCAAATGAACCGTAATGTCCGAGTGTCGAACCCTAAAAAACATATAACACTAAAAAACCCAAATGTCGAAGTTACCAATAAAGACTCTAAAATCACTCTCCTTATCTTCTTTAACATCAAACACAAAAAACAAAAAGTTTTCAAGCATGGCTTCAACCCTGACCCAAAACTTCTTCACAAAACCCTTAAACAACCCCAAAATCCTAAACCCAGCCCGACCCGCAACCCATTTCTTATCTACACGTTCAATCTCAGCTTCATCTTTAGATAAAAAGTATAAATCAAGATTATCTTTGAATATAAACAATGCTCATGTAAAATCTTCATCATATGATTATAATAATAATTTCAATAATAATAATAATGGGTTTAATGGGCAGCAGTATGAGTATGAACAGGGTTTAATGGATAATGGGCCAGTGTATCCAAGGCCCACTGAGATTCAATGGAAAAAAGAATTATGTAATTGTGTACAACTTATTGGGAATGTTGGTAATGCTGTTGAGTTGAAGCAGTTAAGTTCTGGGAAAGTGGTTGCTTCGTGTCGTCTCGCGGTTAGGAAATCGGCTACTGATACTACTTGGTGAGTTTTCTTGATAATTTTTTTTTTGTGGTTTTATGTTTTATTGTTGCTTTTGGTCTTGAATTGTGTTGTATTTTGGGTTTTGATAGTGGTTTGGATTCTATTTTGTTTTATTTTTTGTTGATATTTTGGAATTGGACTTGAGGTTTGCTTGATTTAGTGAAATGGGTATTCAACCAAATTGTCAGTGTTTCGTGTGTATCGTACTTTCACCTTCTTATGTGTGCACTGCCACTAGGCTTTCTATTCCTTGCTATTGTAAGTATTAGGTGAACGGTATCATAGGCGAACTCCATTAGGGCTAGGCTACCCCTCATTTTGATCCGTGAAATGCAATAAAATTATATAAGGTTTTTGTTTTTTGTTAATGCTACCGGTCTGATTAATTTGTGCTACTCATCCGATTAAAATGGGTGGCAACATGCCGACATGCAACAAAAATAACAGGATTAGTCCATTACCAAATTGGATTAGTTAAAAAATAATCGCAAATAATATATACTACTGTATTACTTATGTAGTTTTTCACCGCCTAAATAAAGAAATTTCATGTTAGTTTATTTGAGTTTTGTGATCTTTTTGCTTTTAGTTCTTGCGGTTACTAAACAAAGCTACCCTTTAAGTTCCGCTCGTTACTGTAAGTTACAAAAGTTAATCATAAAATTTTAATTACGTGTGAAGCGAGCCGTAAAATGAACGAACTCGTAATTTGTTTTATGCTATCAGTAACCAAAATTTCTTCGTTCCGTCACTGACTGGTAATATTTTTTCTATTGACGTGGGTCATATAAGTTGTCATGTCATTTACAAGTTATAAGAGTTCTAATACATAAATCAAAATAAAGAAAGTTAGTTACATACAAAAGCAAGTTTTAAAGCTGGATGCATATTATAGCAGATATCAAAAAATACTTGACCCTTTAATCTTTTGAGGTTAGAAACTTTTATTTAGTTAACAATGTATGTTGTCCCTAACTACCACCAAGGTGGCCTATTGGTGGTTAGGCGTCCTGTTTTATCACAAGAGGTTTAGGCTCAAACCTCTCTAGCTAAACATCTTGGGGGTGGTCAGGGAAATGATCATAAATGGTCACACAGATACCCCTGTTAGCCCATGCATGAGTCAAAGACATGCTATCCCTCTGGGTGCCCAAAGTCCGAACAGGGAAAACCTCATCCATTCACCCATTTATTGTACGTTGTGCCAGATCACAATTTACCCATACTTTTATACATGAGTTACAGAATGGGAGTTTGGTATATCAAATAGTAGAATAAGTAGCTCATTATATACCATGCCAATTTGGTTAAAGTTATGTTTTGGTGCATAAAACTCTTCATGAAATCTTGGTCACTGGTGAAGGTGAGCTGGTAATATATGGAGAAACAAAGGATTTTCTTTTGTTTGCACAAGAGGAACAAATATCGAAATAGTGGAACTTAAGCACCATGTCCAGAAAGAAGTTGCAATTTGACCTAATTACCCAAAAGGGTTTCATGGGTTATGTTTTCTGTCTAACGGGTAAACTTTGCAAAGTTAGAGATTTAATAATAGGAAACTGGTCGGTTAAAACTCTTTTAAATGTATAGAACTGCTTTTATGTTTCTCATAAGAAAGTTGGAGCATTGTTTCAGTTATATTTGACATGGTTATTATGTAATAAAACTAAAACATGGATAAAAAGTGTTCGTGGGTGGCCCTGTTGGGTACAAACCCAACTCCAAATGGGAATATCTAAGAAACTGATACCAAGAAGTTTATGGGCTACTCCCTTTATCAGTAATTAGCTCTAGAGTGGAGCCCCATGTGGGCTTATATTTTGGGCTAACTGTTGATTGTGTCAGACCCATTCTGTTTTGTTATACACTAAAGTATGTATGCTCTAAATCGCCATTGGGACACTTATGGTGGTTACAGGATCAACTTGACGTTTTGGGATGAGATGGCACATATTGCTTCTCGGCATGTCGAGAAAGGAAATCAAATATATGTATCAGGCCGTCTTGTTGCAGATACAGTTGACAGTGATGATGGGAAGCAACAAACTTATTATAAGGTTACATTGTAACCCATTTAACTTTTCAATTCTTGCTAAACTTTTATATCTTAAATCTCAATTAATTAGATTCTGTTTTCAACTTTATAAATTCTGGCAGGTAGTTGTTCAGCAGCTGAATTTTGTTGAGAAAACCCCGCTTCCACCAGCATCTAATGACGGAGGCTTCAACTACAATTCCAACTCTAGCCCGACAACAGGCAATTATTTTGATAACATATAACTATAGGTGGCAAAATGGGTGGGTTGGCTGGGTGGTGTCCTGGTTTGGTCTAAAACGGGTGGTTTTTTGGTCAGGTTGGAACAGGTCCAGTTGGGTACTTGATTGTCTAAACAATTTTTGTATGGTTTCCTTTAAAAAAAAAATTGATAATATGATTAAGGAAAAATATTTAATTACAATAATACATAAATGTCAAGGTTGTAAATAATGTTTCGTGGTCACTCGGCGCTCGACTACCTTTAAGGTTAAATATCATTTCACGGAGTTATAACAGCGTTATAACGGAGACTATACAATATAAAGGAATTTATATAAAAAAATATACATATTAGCAATTTTCTAACAAAATTAGTCAAAAGGATGTCTTTTGACCGCTATTTGACCGTTAAGCTCCGTTATTTGACCGTTAAATCCCGTTATAACGGCCTTAACGGCCGTTAAATCCGTTATTTGACCTTTATTGACTCAGACCTTGACATTTACCCTCCAAGCCCCTTAACGTAACGGTGGATCTCCATTACCGTTATAACGGCCGTTAAGGCCGTTATTTACAGCACCGATAAATGTCTATAACATTGCCTTTTTTTTAGGGTCACGAAATTCCATGCTTTATAGATATTTGAATAACAGCCAAATCTTTTCACTCAACTTTCTACTTGGGACTAGATAAATAGCGTTACAAGACATTCGTAGTTATTTCTTGGTAATTTTCAGGAGCGCATTGAAGTGTGTTATGCTATCTTAGTGCCTTGAAGTTGTGTTTTATGAGTGTGCAAATGGTATCACAGGTGCTTGGACATGTCTAAAATACCCTTTAACCATGATAAATAAGAAAACTTTAGGGGCCTTAGTTGACATATTCAATGTTTTCTAATTGATGCGAAATCGAAAAGCTAAAGACGATTGTAAAGCTTTTGGGACACGTTTTACAACAAAACAAATATGAAATTTAGGAAATGAATCCACCAAGACTAAAAGGTAATATAATCACTCCAAAGACCAATATTAATGATCTGTAAAGGTAATGAAGATTTCAAGGTAAAGTAGAGGTGGCTATATCTCATTTCACAACATCAACATCTGTATTTTTACAATTGAAAAGCGTTTATTCATAATGAGAATTCATAAATCTTACACTAGACAAAATAAAACAAGATGAACAAACACTATTGAAATCATCCAATCAACAAACGAAGCATAGTCTGCACATAATTGTGAAAAGTAAGCACCTGAGGCACATCAATGCCCCATGGTGCACGAGGCTCTAGTCTTTAGGTATCTTCTACCACTACTACAATCACAACACGTGCATCTGGCATGTTTACTGAACGCAGATAAGATGGTAAGTAATGTGTTACTAAGCCATCTGAATCTTTGAATGCTGTTAGGATCATCAAACACCCTTCCAAAATGTGACATAGCTGGTAAAACGACCATGAGCTGATTCATCCAATATTACCTTAGGTCATGATCTGGTTGATTGTTGGCCATGATTACCCCCACGTCACTGATGTGATAAATGGGGAATGGTCCAAAGATGAAACCCTTCAATATGGACAATGTCGCAATTTTCTGCATGTCTTTTAATTTTTAAGTGAAAATTAGAACAAAGACAATTTTAAAATTAGACATTTAATCATTATTTATCGAGAACTGATTTTGCAGTCTGGTCCTACATATATCTCATTCTTTTGTATACTTTTTTGGTGCAGGTAGAAAGCAAAATTATAATGCAAATACCACAGGATCCATAGAGGAACTATGGCAAGCATATTTTGCTAATCCTGATGAATGGTGGGATAATAGGAAGAACAAGGTACACACATATGAGAGTCACTATCACATATTTGCTTCTTCACACACCATAGTAATTATGGGTGGCTGAAAGGACTGACTGGGTGGGTTTTTTAGCTGGTCAAAATGTGTTCAGGATTTCCAGTGGTGGCAAAATGAATAGTTTTTTAGTGGGTCAATATGGGTTGAGTTGACATGCCAACACTTTCTGCCCCTAAATAACTGATGTATCGAATATGATTAGGTAAACTGTAAAGACAAAATGATAATCTGTTTGTATAAAAAAAATGAAGAGGTTGTAACTTCCAATTATATATGGGTAAGTTTTGGGTGACTTTTAAAAATTTACTCTTGTTTGTTTTCTATTTTCTTTAATATAATTTACCAATCGAGTCTATGTGAGCTAAATTTCGTTGTGCGGGTGAAATGGTTGAGATTGAGTTGATGCAAACACTTTTCCTATTTTTTAATTAATAGCGAATCAATCTATCAAATATGCTTACAAAAACTTTGAAAAAAACTAATACTGATCTATGGAATAATTTGACTTAAAAGGTTGTAAGCCTTTAGATATGCTTTGGAATTTGGACGACTTTAAACCATTTAACGCGTCTCCTTTCCTTTTATAGGTTTTACCACACGCTTTAGAAGTGAGTTATAACCCAATATGACCCATTTAGATAACTGGGATGATATTACCAATGATGATGATTTGCATAGTCAATTAGAGTTGGCACACTTGCCCAGTAACTTATAAATCGGCTGATTTAACTTATCTGTTCAAATGGGTCAACTCAAAAAAATAGTCGTAAGAACTGGTTCGAAGGACTGAAACTATTGATTTTTAATGCATCCCAACCTTCTAAATCATTTTATTAAAACATTTGTATGTTTAACATACATAATGGGGTATGTTCAATTATGTATGACGTAGTAATTATTTATTATTGTAAAATGAAAAGTGTAAGTAAAAGTGTTTGCCACTCAACCCAACCTGACCCGGCCAGTTCTGACCTGTATTGAAAGCTGTTTGTTCCGACCCACACTTGTTTTGACTCTACCTCCTCATTTTGCCACCTCTACTGAAGACCTAATGAAATGCCTTGTAAGAACTAGAAAGTTTTATGCCATTTTGTTATAATTGTGCAGAAGAGCCCAAAGCATCCAGATTTCAAGCATAAAGATACCGGTGAAGCTCTATGGGTCGAAGGAAGGTACAATCCGTCTTGGGTTGAATCTCAGTTATCAGTATTAGATTCACGAAGGGAATCTTTTCACAATCAAAATGCTAATATGCGCTCAAGTTCCATGTTCGGAGATAACTTGACGCCTTACTAACTTCTCTTTCTCGCCACCATTAAAGTTCGATTATATATGATCTATGGAGTAAGTTCTGAAATGGTTTTGGTTTACTCTAGTATGCAATGTTTTTGATGGTTAGGTATCTTTCTTTCTCCAGATTCTATTTTAATATCAATGCATTATAGCTAGGCCTATCTATCATTTGTATATATATAAGTATAAATTGACAATACGATTATTCGGTAAAAATATCAATGCATTATAGCTTGGCCTATCCTTTTCAAGTTCCAGATGATTTTGAAGCAGTTGGTCAATTTTCGAAGTGTGTGAGATGATTACCATTTCCATTTGACGCTGGCTTGGAATGATTATTGTTTTTTCGATATAAATATCTGGAGTGAAATGATGAATATATTATATATTACTGGAATTTGATAACAGCTCGCAACTCCAGTTTGTAAATTCAAGCTTTACCCTATATTGTTAAGTTTATTTTGTAAACGAAAGCACGAACGAAGTTTGTGGTTATGACCTTTACGTTAAGCATTGGTGTGAGTGTTACAATACGGGTTTGAATAATTCGGCGAAAAGACATTGCCGCATTGGTATGAGTGTTAAAATACGGGCTTGAATAATCAGGCTTATGATGTTAAAGAGATAACTTAACTAGATACATCATAATTTGGTTTGGGGTGGAATATAAGTTGGTTCTAGTGGCTCATATTTTAGAACCCAAACCCGAATCAGATTCATTTGATTCGATCAAAGACCAACCTAAATCTTATATGCCAATATCAATCTATCAATTCTGTCTCTTAAGACTTGCACCTTCCAAAGGACAAATGTAGAAAAGAATATGTCCTTTCACTTGTCCACGCCCACATGCCATGTATAGCCGAATATACATGTCTTATCAAAAGGAAAAGGGACCCATATATACTTTAGGGCTAAAAGTCTAAAACGTATGATTTTTTTAAACGAGGTGCAATCCGCACCCTCATTTTTTACATTATATACCACCAAAAGCTTTTCACATTAAAACATATAGCTGGCGGTGAGGGTTAAAAAAATTAATCTACGCCTCTACGGATCATGGCTTGTCATTATACAGAAATAAAAGTCATATCCTTTTAAATTGTTAAAATATGTTATATTATTTTAGACTCATGGGTTATGGATATGGATGTATAGTATACACTATATTTATAATCTTGAATACATTTTGGTTGAACTTTATGCATTTTATAGAATTAAGATATTTTTGATGTAGTGTCATTAAGCTTATAATCAACCGACATGTTACAAAGCTAAGACTAGGCACTTATATTAACCATTATAAAAGAAAAGTCAAATTCAAATTGCCACATGATTATGTCTACATACAATACAACACATCCAAATAACTTTTACACCAAGTTTCTTTAATTCCCAAAAAATCTCCAGATCTAGACATCTAGTCATGATCTTAATGAATCGATCGAATAGTAGTTTACATACTATCAACAACTAATATTTTGAACACAAAAGAAAGAAAATATAATCCAAACACACACACAAAATATAGTTAATCTCATGTGTATAAATATTTACTTTCATTAAACATCAAAAAAACAATAGGGTATAAAAAAAAATTGTTACATGATCATTGTTACAAGGATCAGAACACAAACAAATTAATATGTATAGTTTTTTCTTTAGTAAAAATTCCAAAACCTTGAAAGATCGATCTGGTTTCTCAAGTTTTTCTTCAGAGACCGATCGAAAAACCCTCTTTCTTATATATATGTATATATTTGTAAAGAATTAACCATATATATAAATGTTTGGTTAATTCATGATTTATATATATAAACAATTAATAATCATGCACCAAGCCCTCTAGCTTCACAACTCTTCATAATCCTTAGTCTTTTGCAAGAGTTAATAAACATGTCCCATGGTACATCTCCAACAAGCATCCAATCTCCATCTTTATCTTCATAGGTTGGTGCATGTTGTGAGCCATTGTATCCTTCTCTTTCTGAGTACAATCCTATTTTGCATTTAAACATTTCTTGCAAACCATTCATTAGTTCTTCATAACTTTTGTACATTTTGAGGTCCATTTTCCTCAAATATGGAGCCCCATCCATGCTAACTTTCACATATATTCCTAAACCCATATCCATTTTCTTCCCTTGAAGTACGTTTTTTCGGTATGATCTCACCGGTGGCCACCCCACAACTTGTTCCCTGAAACCAATTACAAAAATTCACATAAGTTTTATTGCTAAATAATCTAGCTTATAGTTATATTTGACATGGGTGATATCAAAATTTGAAATATATTGTTTTAGAACGGCATGAAAAAAATATTTTGAAAATATATTACACCTTCCGTCCCAATTATAAGTTTTATTATAATACAAACAAAATATATTTACAGTCAAAATTAAAAGCAGAAGACTTGAAAAGTCAAATTTAAACAATTAAAATGATAAAGAAGGGGTTTGCATGGAATTTGTAACTTACTTGGAGGGTGGTGAAAATGTGGATTCATTTTCATCTGTGGAAATACTTGATCCGATTTCCGATGAGCTTCTTTTGGTACCGGAAAGACTCGTCTTTATATCGGGTTGGTCGTCGGTTCCGGGCAAGCCTAATCGGAGCTCGGTTGTAAAATCAATATCCTCAAAAAGATTCAAAGTGCTTTTCTTTTGATCCATTTTAAGAGTTCAAACTAAAAAAAGAAGTGTCAATGTGTATGTGGTTAAATCAACGGAACTAGTGGATCTCCGGCGAGTTTCTTGGTTTTCCGGTGATGTTATTTGAGAGAGAATTGAAAAATATTGGTTTGTGAGTTGTAGTTTAGTAATGGTGGAGGGGGTGTTTTATATATAAAAAGATTAGGGTAGGGGACAAGATTTTAAGTGAGTTATTCTCTTTGTGCATGGATTTCATGACCAAGAATATTAATGCCCACTCGCACATTCATACCACGTGATTCTTGGGAGAGAAAACAAAGTAAATTTCTCTTCTAAATTTGATAATTCAAAAGTTAATAAGGGTGAAACGTGAAAGTTAGCAATATCAACGTGGCAATATTAGTAAGTCCTTACCCAATAGAATTTTGACATATCAACAATATCGATCAATTTGTTGGAGTAAAAATGTAAAATTCCTACCAATATAAAAAGTTCGGATGGATATTGATTATTAGTAATGTGTCACTTTGTAATCAGATGTAATTAATTCTCACGTTATCTCACCAATGATCCTACATCGGTATGACTATGTCGATTTTTTTTTTCCAATATCACATGTCAAAAGTTGTCAAAAACATGATGATGGAAATGTCATATCGATGAACCTCTTTGATGTCTTCGGCCATGTTGATCACACTATCAACCTGATACCTAGGTATCTACATTCAAATTCATGAATTTTGCTATGTGAAATATAGTAGGAACAATTAAAATTAACAACTTAGTTTTTAACGCAATATTTCTAAAATTTTGCTGATAACAATATTAAAAATTCTAGATGCATATATGATTGTAGCTAGTGGTAGTACATTATATTTTAAACCGCATCAATTTGAAACTTTTAAACAACGAAACTCAATTTTATATATGAATTCAGTAGCATATTGTTAGCCGCTCTTAAAACTGTTATAACATAATCATGATCAAATTGACGATTTGAATTAGTTGTTATAATCTTAACATTAACTTTTACTTTAAAAAATGGCATAAACTTTATTAACATACACGAAACACATTACCAAAATGTGAAAATATAGATGTTGGTATCATGGTGTATGTATGCAATTGACAAACATAATACTCATATATTTTACATTAGGAAAAGGAGTAATAATAGTCCACAAAACAAGGTAATGATACCTTGAGTATCACGCGCATAGAAAGCGTGTTGGTGAAAGTTGGGGCCAAAGAAAAAAGGGAAACATAATGTTAGATAAGACAGGCAGAAATGTGGGTCAAATGAATGACAAGTTTGGTGAGAGAAGGGAACATCAGAGAGACAATCGGGTATGGAATACCATGCTCCTGCCTGCCGGGTAACTACCACTGTTTTTAATCCGGGTCGTCGGATCACACACACACACCCACCTTAAAAGTTGGAAGCAACACCCATGTGATATTTTGCCCCTACATTTTGTCGCAGATTGTGACTCTCCCCACTCCTCTCCATGTGTTACTTCTCATTACCTGGACCCATTCTAAAACACACTTGTTATGTTAAGGGCATTTGTGATGGACACGTCACCGTACCAAAATGGTTAATCACCAAACTCTAAACATGTATAAGATAATAACTATTTAATTTACACTTATGGTAGATTTGTGCAAGTTTTTCATCCAGTTTTTTTAGTGGTGGGGATATCTCATCCAGAAGTTTAAATTGAGGATATATTCGGCTAGAAGGTTCTTAGTATAAGCCCAATTAAAATAATGTATGCTAGAACATATTTTAATATTCGTGAGTAATTTATGTTTTTTTTTAATAAAAAACTATTAACCACAACATAACCAAAAGTTATAACCTAAATACTAGATTTATAATATTTTAAGAACTTCAAAATACCTCGATACTCAATAAGGAAGAAAAAAAAAAATCAACGACTACAAACATATGTTAGAGCATTTGTCAGGATCGTGAGCTTAAACGTTGTTCACATGACACACCATTACAAATGCTCTAACATCTATTTTTTTTGTTAAAGATAAATGTGACCATTGTGGTTGTTCATGTTGTATTACTTGGGTTTAATTCACATTTACATAATAACAATAACGATAGAGGAGCATTCTTTCAATGGTAAAATTATGGTTGTTTGATGGTTGATCACTCGTTGTGAGTTGTTTAATTGTCGATGCAAACTTTTGAAGAGCCGTGAAGGTGTTATTTCTCCTCGCACGTCATAGCCCTTTTGAATCCAAATTAGCTTTGATATCACTAACAATCTTCAAAAACAACCTTGGGGGTTGATTCATGCAAAAAAAAAATGACGGAAAAAATACTCGCCAAAATTTGGATCCTCAATGAAATAGTCACGTATTAGTTTTTCGTGGGCTTCTTCCTGATTTCGTTCAATATAGGTGCACGTGTCGGTAAAGGCTCCCAGGTCTTCAAGCTCGTCTAACACGGATTAAAAAAAGGAAAACTACTACCCATGGAAAAACCGATAAAGTTAAGTGGGGAAAAATACTCGTCGGAAGAGGAAGATAGATCCATTTAATTTTTTGATGAGCGACATGGTTTTATTGAAAATTTGTATGAAGCGAGTGTGATTTTTAGTATAAATGTTGTTGTGTTATTTGAAATGGAAAAAGATGTGGATATACATGTGAAAAATTAAGTGGGTTAAAAACGTTTTTTTCTTCTAAGAAAAATGGCTTGTCAATATTTGAAGCAGTCAGATGACCATTGGAAAGGTCAATATTTCTCTTCCCTCCTTTATGATTCCCCGGCTAGCAAAGCCTCTGAACCCAACGCTCCAGCTACTTGCAATTTGGGCGGGCTAGCTCATGACGCCTAGCTAGAAGCTGCTATGACTCCGTCCACCTTAACTAATGATAATTTAGGTACTAATTATTGTACGATACATATGGCATGTTTGGTTTCATGTGCTATTTATAGTTTGGTAGTTAGAGTCCTATTATTTGTGTTTTCCTTTCATTTTTCAATGGTTTTTAGTTTTAGTTTAGATGTTTTGTGTATTTTGTCGGTCTTGTTGTGATTTATAGTTAATCGTTTTGTGCACAGTTTTGTAGCAGTTACTGTAGTTACATAGTATGTATAACTTTGATGGGTACTTGTCCGATACGACAACAATATATAGAGTGCGAGATGTTGTGATGATAATTCAAACCAAAGAGTTGTGTTATCAATATCAAAAAGAATAATAGAAAATAATGTTACGATGAATTAAAAAAATTCAATTACGAATATTATATTTTCAACAAAATAGTTATATATAGGTTATACGAGTAATAAATTATCAGCAAGATCGAATTAAATGGTTAATACTTTTTCCTCTGCGGACAGGGGTCAAGGTTATCTCATTATGTCTTGCAAGCTCGGAGATCCTTTTATATCTTATATAGAACTTGGAAGCAGATTCCTTACTTTGGGTAGAGATAAGAGTGTAAAACTGTCTACTGTATATCCCAACCTCCTTATACACTGTTACGATATTGAAACTCAAAACTTCGGATACGATATTGGTGGTCACTCACTCATTTTTTTATAATTAGTTATAATAAATTAAAGTGATAATTAAATAAGATGATTGATAATTAAGTTCATAATGAATCTTCTGAATGTATTTAATATGATTATATAGTTTTTAGCATATTAATATCAAAGGACACTGCACAAATATAATGGTGAAATCATGCACATTATCTAGATTACGAGATGTAAAATATGAGTCATTAAAGGCAGTCAAAGGAAAGACCCCATGACACATCTATCCAGATAGTCGAACATGTGACTTGAGATGAACCGTGGATGACTCTAGCTGATTGACTTGGTATTCATTATTTATTTTTGTTAGCAGGGTTTTTTAAACTGCATTTTTTGATATGCTTCAAATTCTTAAATTTTTCAAAACTATGGAAGATTGTTTCTTAAAATAATGGCAAATTCTAATTTATTATTTTTTTTTATTTTTTATTTTAATGTATGCCTGAACAATTTTGTACAATCATAAACTCATAATACAGTATATTTTATTATACGAGTAAAATGGAGGTGTATTGTAATTTTCGTTTTTTTTTTCTTTTTAACATTTGTAATTTTCGTTTAACTTCCATTAATGGTAATAATTTGATGATTGATAATGGTATGGAGGCACACACGTGCAAGGAATAGGGCGTTTTAATTAAACTGGGCCCTGTGACTACTTATTCATTGTCTGTATGTCTCTTTTGATCATGGTGATATTGGGCCCAATCCAGAAATGTTGTTTTAATCATACCAGTTTTTTCTTACACCCACATATGTTGATGCTAGCAGTACAAGCTGGTACAGCTGTGATGGTTAGCCCCACTAAGACCAATAGTAACGCTGGAACGCCAACGAACAGTTAAAATGGCGGGTTTAGTGAAATCCATCGGTGAAAGGTTACCTCATTTACTCGGTGATATATATCACCGACTCTTTCTCTGCTACTCCGTATTTATTTTGTTTTTTTCTGTTTTTCCTATTATTCTGTATTAAACAGAGGAATATGTGACGCTTATTGAAATTTACTTTCTATTTCTTAAAGTTAAAAGATGGTAGTGGTTCGGTAAAACAAACTTTACTTTTTTTAAAAACAAAACTTTATTTTTCAATGTAAAGTTAAATACATATAAAATTGAAAACGTATTATTATTATTATTATTATTATTATTATTAAAAATAAAACTTTTATTAAAAATTTCATAAAAACTACAAGAAACTAGTAGGGAGCCGCTATTATTTTGTTCAGTTTGTTATGTCCTTTTTTTTGTTTATGTCTTATTTAGATTGGTATAATGATATTATGTTATTGTATTTTTATTTTAAGAAATAATAATAAATATATTATTTAAAAATAAAAAGGTACGAATATTATGTTTTTAGTTAAATACAAGTGAGGTCAAAATGGTAGGTGAATAGTTAAAAGAATAAAAAAATTGGTAAAAAAGAGAAGAAGGTGATGCTAATGTGGCTGAAAAAAGTGTAGGTGAAAAAGATAACGGTTACGAATGGTCTAAGATCAAGGTAATTACTTTTAGACTTTTAGTACAATTGTTTGAATATTTCATACAGCAACTATACTATTTATACTTCTATACTCCTTTATAAAAATTATCACACCCCCTGTTTTTAAAAATAGTTACATAATCGTTATATACGAAATTACTAAATTACCCTTAATAAACACCCATTATGGAAAGAATGTTTACTAAATTTGTCATTAATGAATTAATTTACACTTTAAACTTTTATTTTAATAATTAACACTTTAAACTCTTATCTTTTATAAAAAATTTACTATCACAATTACATCAACCCACACCACTTGACAACACCATCACCACCAATATTACCATCACTGACACCACTATACCGCCTTCCTCACCATCCCCGTCGCATTGCACGAGTACCAAGCTCGTATAAATTAATAAATGTAAGATTCATATATTCTTATGTGTGATGAAAAAGTCAATCGCTCTATATTGGCACCTATTTGAAAAGCATTGTGATATTCGTATCATTGTTTTTGATTAATGTACCACAAAATACAAGCTTTACAGTTGACTGTGCAAGCCAGTACTGCACATGTGTGGTACATTAATCAAAACAAACTAGATTAATATTCGGTCGGTGACCGGGTTACCCGAAAATAACATATTTGACCCGTCAAACCCACTTGAGTACTTGACCCAAAGCCAACTCGATACAGATTGACCCGATTGACCACCATAACAATTTGGGCTGTCAATACTCGACTCATTCCGAAACCAGAACTGGAGCCCTCACGAAGATAACCGAGTTAGGGTTGTGAAATTTCGAACCGCCAACCCACTAACCTTATTTTTCGGGTTAGGTTGCGGTTGACCTATTGGGTTAACAGGTCGACCCTCCAAGGTGAAAATATTTTTAAGTTTATATAATATTTTTTTAACAGGTCGACCCATCAACCTATTTGATCTAAAATCAACCCACCACCTTAAGTTACCAACCCCGTTAACCCACCAGCCTATTTGACCCGACAACCCAAAACTCGACCTACTAACACGCCAAACCAATTTTTTTTCCAGGTTGATGAGTTGGTTTGGGTTGACATGTTGTAGGCAAGAGTTGAAAAGTCTGAACTAAAATTTTTAATGGGTTGGGTCAAGGTCACAGGTGTTTTACCCATCTACATGCCAACTCGAACTCATTGACAACTTTACTAACAATAGCCGTTATTTACATATCTACATACCTTTTATAAACCACAAAAAAGTTGATTTGATATTTTTATTTGAAATTTAAAATAAGTTGGGCCTGTGAACTCGCCAACCCATGTATTAGTCTGGTCGACTCGGGTCGACCGGAGTCAGGTCTAGGTTGAAGTGTCTGATCTTAAATTTCAACCCGCCCTAGTTTAATACCCGGTCATTAAAATTTACATAATAACATGTACATATAACAGACATTGCAAAAAATATACGTCTTATCATATACAAAAAAGGATGTTTAGTATGAAATCGAACATACATTTAAGATAATCTTCAAACACTTGTACAATTTCAAGTATAGTATATGTAGAATGGGTTTAATATACATAAAGAGGGTTTATGACCTTTTATAGTTTAAAAATACTATTATTGAAAAAAAATTATAATTATAATTTGAAAAACATTTACCATAAATAGTTTTAATAAATATCAACTATTGTGTATGTATAGGGGTCATATACATTACCCCAATAAAATGTTATAAATGTATGATTAAGTTGTTTATAGACAATAGTCAGGCTGTAAATAATTGACTCAACTTAAAACCTGACTTGAAACTATAAGAGATTTTCAACCGGTTAACCTACCAACATGATTTCTTGGATCGGTCCAGGTTGAGTTTTCAAGTTGTTAAGTCGACCCGCCAATCAAAATTTTAAGTTTGTTAATGATATTATTGATAGTTTTTTGTAAGTTCAATGAGTTGTTTAAGAAAAACATATTTTTTTGGTAATGAACATCTAGTTATATAGTATTTGAAAGTAGTCAAAATATTGTATTACTTGGGTTATTCTATTCAATCCTTTTTACAAAACACTTCATGACAATAATAAGATAAAGTCTGTTAATGAATTAGGGCTAACTCTTCAACTCTCGATAGCCGATTTCACTAAAATGTGAAATGTCGCGAGGATGGAGTATAAACAAAAATAACTTTATAAACGTTTTAGAAACACACGTACCGTTATACTAAGCCCATTTCACTAAAGTGTAAAATGCCACGAGGATAAAGTTTAAACAAAATCAACTTAATAAATATTTTAGAAACACACGTACCGTATTATTTGGTTAAAGGCTTTTTAATTAATTTTATAATCTTAAAACAGAAAAGAATGTATCTAATATTAGTTCATTTAATGTTTATTTTAGTGGGAGAAAATAAATAATCATTTTTGATAAATAAACACTATATATAAATTGATAAATTTATTAGCTACAAACAAAATATAATTTGCTTTTTTTTAATGTACAAATGTATTACAGAAATATAAGTTTATGAATGTATTTCTAACTCATTAAGAATTTGAATCTATTTTTTAAAATAACTTTTCTTTAAATTCAGTTGTTACTAAATATAGAAATGGCATTTAATAGTTTCTAAATATAATCCAATCAATCAGAATACAAGAAAATAAAACTCTCAGCCAATCAAAAGCGAGAGAATTCATTCTTTTTTTCTCTCTGCTCTACCGGCAATATATATATATATATAATGGTACCAATATCATTTCCCATTTGAAAAGGTTGTATTTTTAGCAAATGGTAAAGGAATCGAACAAAGAACACGAATTATGTATTGCTTATTTTTGTTCTTTTATTAAATCTTAATGAATATATAGATGAACATAAAATCGTATTAGTGTCTTCTATAAAATGAGTGATTTGTTATGTATGTTTGTTTGTGTTTCCGAAAACAAACGCAGGGGGATGGAACGAACACAAATAAATTACTGTATTAACTAGTGTTTGAATATCTAACCCTTACAACAACCACTTTAGGGATAAGGGTGTAGTGCCAAATCCTTGGCTAATTGGTAAGTTTTGACAAGTTTGTAGCCAAAGAAAATGTGACAAGTGGGTTAGCCAAAAACAAGCCAAATTTAGCCAAAACTTACTAAAAGTGATGGTGTAGTGGTGTAGTGCCAATTGTTTGGCAAAAAAATAGTTATAAAAACTACCCTAAACTTTCATTAACTTTACAAATAAGTAAAACACTTAAGGCTAGTTTTGGTCGTTGGGAGCGTATGAAGTGACCGTTTTTTTTTTATTTCTTTGTGAAATCTGAACGTTAGGAGCGGGTGTGCCTTTTTTTTTCCAACTTCTATATATACTTGGCCATACTTTCTTCGTATAGCATATATCAAATCCTTATATCTTTATCAAATCATTTCATTCATCACAACCAAATGGCGCATCCGTGGACTGAAGCAGAAGATCTTTTGTTGTCGAGGTGTTGGATGTTGAGGCATCCTGACCCAGTGACCGGTAGATGTGAAATGGGTAAACCCAACCGAAAACTTTTGGAACGACATTACTGCATTGTTCAACAGGGACACGATTGAAGGTCCACAGAGAAAAAATCAAGTAGCAAGTCACATGAGAGTAATTCGGCATGCATGTAAGCAATTTGAGGCAATTTGTATGAGGTTGAATGCACAAGGGAGGATCGTCGATGATGAGATGCTTTATGCAATGGCTCATCAGGAGTACCGTGAGAAGTATGGGAGGCGTTTCAGTTACGAGTAGTGCTTCAGGGAGCTTATCATGGTTGCTTTTTAATTGTTTTTTGAATTATGAACTGTGTTTTAGTGTTTTAATTAAGTGTTTTTGAGTGTTCTAAATTATGTAATGTTTTTAAGTATTTTAATAAAAGATGTCTACTTGGCATAACAACGAAATTTATTCATAATCTAAAAACATGACAAACTTATTAAAGAAAACATACAACATGATAGTGTTTCAGACCACTTCAAGAACGGAAATTATTCATTGCTTTACCCCATATGATCAGATGGTCCAAAGTCATGACTGCAGAAGCAATTTGTTGCACAACAATTGTAATCTTATCGATCTTCCCCTGCAAATACGTAAAGTATTGACACTCAAGCTCAGTACAATACCCGGTTTGTATGTAATCGATTTCTTCTCGACACCATTGTTTCTTCTCATTAAGTTTTCGCATACAACAAGAAGTTCCTCTTTGACCCTTTTGTGGTCGAGGATATCAGCCATGATACCCTCATGCACTTGATCAACAGTCATTTATTTGATGAAGAAGACATTTTTCAGATGGTTAAAAGTTTGTGTTTTGAGATGTTCCAGATGAAGGACCCACTATTTAAAAAGAAACTACAACACGCTCCTCCAACGTTCAAAATTCAAAATATTTACACAATTAGTCCCTCAAACGACATAATTCAAAATATTTACACTTTTAGTCCCTCAAACGGCCAAAAATTCAAATACATTTACACTTCCAGTCCCTGAACGACTAGTTAAATTGTCACTCTATAAATACAAACACAGAGCTCAATTCAGTTGCATTTTACCATAAGAATATTTTCATAATATATTTTCATCATCCTAAAAACTCATTTTTTCTAACCAAATGGCATCCTCATCCTCATCAAAAAAGAATGTTCACCGACCTCGTCTGACCGAAAATGAAATGAAGACACAAATCATGGCTGATATCAAAGAGGACACCCTTCTTCAAACTGAACTCTCCGGGGTCATGGGATACCTGAGGGAGAAAAAAAGACGATGCGAGCAAAAGTTAGAGGCAATAAAAGCGTCAGGCCGCAACGTTTCAAAGCACGAAGAGCACTATTCTTCATTTCTACAAGGGGAGATCAACAACTTCAAGAGTGTGGTCGACGATGTTTTTAAGGCTGATCACGCGTTGGGTGACCAGTGCACTTGGACCGAATCGTACCATGATAATTGCGGGGAAGGCAAAAGCATGTGGGAAGTCAAATGCCCACAACACGACAAGTGATGGCTAGACGATTACGCTTACCGTGGCTTAGGAAGTATGTCAATCAAAGATGATGATGATGAGTAATTGTACCCAATGTATTTCGTGTTTTTATCATGTATTGTCTTTTTAAATTATGTGTTTTTTTAGTGTAAAATGTGTTTTTTTAATAAAAATAAAATGTGTTTTAATTATGTGTTTTGAAAAAGTTGTATATATGTAGAAGTTGAGGGGGGAAGTTTAAAAAAAACAAAAGTACACGCTCCCACATGCCAAAAATGGCCACGTGGCCTTGCCCAACGTTCACTTTCATCGGCCAAAACTAGCCGATGGTTCTTGTCAATGTTTGCCGATTGAACTTACCGATACAAGACGATTCATGTGCTATAGTGTAGCCGAAATGCCGATGTATGTCGATGCTTCTTGCCGATAAAACAAGCCGCCTACATCCTTGACAATTAAGAATTTGGGGATTTGGTAAACCTGCTTTGCAAAAAGACTAACTCGAAAACGTGTTGCTTTGTGAACCCAAAGTTACATTGATTGAATCTCCATTACCGCTAGAAAGTTTATATTAAATATTAATTAAACTTGTGACATGCATCTACTTATTTAAAAAGCACAAAGTCCTTATTAATATACCAATACCTTTGGGTTAAACCACCCAATATTTGAAAAGAGAATAAAACACATCTATATGTAATAATCAAAAGGTTGTACTTAAATTTCGACAGCAATACAATAATCAAATTTGTTTATTTAAACTCATTAAATTATTTAAAATAATGTAATATAGCTCAAACTAAAGTTGATTATGCATAATTAGCACACTCATATCACCTCTTAATAAAAATAATAAAAGGTTGGTATGAAGGTTTGATTCGGGAGCATGAGCTATTAAATTATCGAAAACTTGGTATCTAAGATCTTGTGTTTCATTTTATTTGATGTTATTGTCTTTTAATGTTAATATATGATAGTTAAATTTTTGTGATTTGTGAATAAATAGATATTTGTTAATGTAATAATGTTCCCTCTTTTATTTCTTTACTTTGTCAAGTCAATGATCAATACAAAAAGTGCATAAGTTATCTCAAATGAGATATGGTTTTTTGCATATGTTGGTGGAAGCGAAACAAATTTTGTATATCACATGTTAAAGTCGAAGTTAAGTTTTTTAGATATTATTATGAAAGAGGTTTGCTAAATACAACCCTGTGCATAAACTGATTGTACATTTACCATTAAAATCAGGTGGCGGATTTTTAATATGGAAGGTACAAATTTTTTTTATGTACGTTAAAAATGAAAAAATGTAAGAAAAGAAAATATGAGTTTAGGTTCAATGAAAAAATAAAGAAAAAAACTAAATCAAGGTTAGTTTGTTTTTTTAACTATTAAATGATTGATAAAGTAATTGAATGAGTAAATAATATTAAATAACTACATTCATCTTTTATTTATCAAGTAAAAATAAATAAACATAATTATGTAGCTAGGGAATTATGTTTTAGCATTTGAGAATTTATTATTTGCTCTTTTTTATGCATATGACGGCAACATACACTTTATGAAGAATACGAGTATTATTTACTCCCTAATACTAACACAAGTGATAAATATATAATTAATTTAAATTAAATTAAAATCAAGATCATCCAACAAACTAATTATGAGGCGACAGAGTTATCATTGTTTATATTCTGAGACAGTGAATAACCTTGTCCCCAAATAAATATTATTCTTTTTATTTTAATATTCTCATATACGAGAACTAACAAAAATAGATTTAATAGGACCAAGTTGTTATAAAAATAACATTATGAATTATGCACCATGTAACGTGATTTAATTAAGCACTGAGCCGATTAAGTTGTTTTTATTCAAGAATAATCTCTTTAGTATGAAAGATAATTTGAGAATATTTTTATTTTAAAAATGACACGAGAACAATTTAGACCACATATTTTCTATTTTTTAATAAAATAATAGAAATTCCATCTAATTTAGTAAAAGTTTTAATCTTAAGAACGGTATATCGTTAGACGAAAAAAATATAGTTAATCTTTAAACTGTCTTCATCTTTTAAAAGAGACGCGACTCGATATACTTTTGCGATTTTTAAAGGGTTTTTTTTTTTTTTTTTATTAAATTGTATACTTACACCTATATAATTTTTTGTTTTCACATATAAATTACTAAATGATCATGTATACACATCATAGACATCTAAACGCGGAGCCTGTCAATCCATGACAGAGTCATAAACGGTTGAGGTGGTGAAAACAAGACGTAAATGTGATGGAGATATGGTGGTTGGAGATGATGACGGTGTTGGTGGTAGTCAGAGATGGTGCCCGTCACCGGAGATGAGAGATGGAGTGTGTATGTAATGATGAGAGTGTATATTAAAGGGTAATATTGAAGGATAATGATAGATATGCTTATTAAATATGCCTAAAAGTATGTCTAATTCATTAAATTTTGACACATAGATTTCACATATTTTCTTTCTTAATCCTTATCCTTGATCTTGCCATATATCTAATACTTTTCCGCCTAAATTTTAGGCACGTTAATATCTTCCAATATGGATTGAATTATAGCCTTTGATTGAATGGATTCAAGGGTTATAAATTGTTTTTGTTTTTCACCCAAAGATGGGTTTGCAAATGAATATTATCCACTTTGTATAAAATAAAAAATATTAGTTTTGGGTTCAAGTTTTAAGAGCGTACGTGAAAGTAAAAAATGAAGACAAATTACATTTTGTTAGATGAGAAAGAAAAAGGGAAGGAACATGATAAAACGTCTTTTTTTTAGTAAATAAATACGAAGTGGTTGGTCCATTTATAACTACTTATAAAATAAACTAGGTATTTTATTTTTGAAATCTTTTAATCTCTTAAAATATTTATATCATACAATTTTTATTAACTAAATTACTTTCATTAACTCCTTAAATCACATGAATTATTTTACATCAATTATCTATCTTATCCGTCACCGTTAGGTGCCATTACAAGTCGCCACCTACACTACCGTATTATGCGGGTATTCATCTAGTATAATCATATGTATCAGGCAAGCTGGGTTAAAAAAGAAAAGTGATGATTCTCTCAAGTTGATTTTCAAACTTGAGTTAAGTTGGGGAAATCATGACCTTTAAATGAAAATCAAAGGCTAAGATTTAAAAATGATCTTAAAATTTTTGACTCTTGATTTTTATTTAAGGGTCACGATACTTCTAACTTAACCCCTCAAGCTAGATGTAACTTGAGAAAATCTCCGCCCAAAAAGAAAAGCATTAACTTTATTTTTTATTTTATTTTACAAGCTCATGTCGGCTGTATCCAAACATCCCTTTTGTAGGACCCAAGTAGCCCACTTTTGAGCCTAAACACATGTTCTTCCCTCTAATTTCACTTTCAATTATTTTGAAATTAAATCCCGTTAAAGAAAAAGTTAGATTGTGTAGACATATATATGCAAGACAACAATTATCAACCAAAATGTTCTGTTTTCTTATACATTTTTAATTAAAAAAAATAACTATCCATTGTTGATTTTTTTTTTACTAATCTATACCCCTATAACCGACATAAAAATAACAAATCCTGTAATATTATATTACTACTCCTAATACCCTTATGTTGTATGGATTGATAATATTCTATTTATAATATTTATATCTTTGGTTTCATGTATTCTTCATTTGTATTTATCATACAAATTAGGTGATAAGTTAACATATTATCATATTTTTTGTTATGTTATTATATGTGTGATTTAATTTTACATTGAATTAATAAGTGATGGAGTATCTTCTAAATCCACTATGAGGGCCTCGGAGGTGAGTTTTCCTCAAGGTATCGGGTTCGAATCTTGAGTTTCTCATCTCAAGATATTTTCCATGAGGAGGGGATTGGAGGTCCAACAAATCGTTGGTTATAAATTGGCTCCAACACGTCTGAATCAAAACTAACTTTACTAAAAATATAAAAATTTAAATTTATAAAAAAAAATTTATTACACAAAAAGTTTTCATATATATGGTATCAATTATAGTTCCAAGTTATATACATATGACTTTTTTTGCAATAGATATTTATTGAAAATTAAATAGATATAAGCAATATATGTTTTAGTTAAAGTGTATATAAAATAAACAATCATGATTGATTTTTGGAGAGGATTTTCATTCATCTATATAGTAAGTGGTTATGCGTATAACTATATAATATACTAGTTTATGTCCCGTGCGTTGCACGTTTATATCTTATTATATAAAAATGATTCCTCGCAAATTATATGCAGTGAAAATAATCATAGAAATTGAGCCGAATGATTACATATTATAAAGTAGATATTCATATAGATTCAAGTGTAAAAACCTAGTTAAGCTCATCATGAGTGTGTCCATATTGATCGAGGTTTTCCATTACAATGTCAACCGATCCGAATATAAGTTAGTCATTTAATTATTAATATTGAGGGGCCCCTCTTCTTTTTTTTGGGGGGTTTATTATCTGTGAAGGTAGAACTATAATCAAAAACTTACAAGTGACATCTTATATAGTTGCCACATATATACCCGAATACATACAATGCATAAGATTCGAAAGTTCGTTACTATAATGAACACAACTTTAGTTTTTTCACACTAAGAATATTCGTCTATAGTTAGTTACAATCACAGATACTAAACCCATTTTTTGAAGGTAAATATCGATATATATTACAAATAATTTATAAGTTATTTATCTGCGTGATACGCAGGTATCGTATTGTCTTTGTCGCTATGTGTGCGTAACTTGTTATAAATACTAATTCCTTATGTGGTATATAGAATGTATTTTTTAAAATTATAATTTCTCTAATAATAAGATTTCAATTAATATTTACTGAACAAATTAAATAATAAAAAAAATATATGATGTGCTCTGTATAAAAATGCATATTGTTTTAGTATTCAAATATCTTGATTAAGCAATTTTGAGTAATACCATTTTAACGTATAAAAAAAACCATTGAATAAAAAAGAATAAAAAATATTATAATTTTTGATTTGTGATAATGTGTTTGTATTATTTATAAAGAGAGGAATAGTTATTTCAAGCCCTTTAAAAAAATATGAGACCCAATATGAATCACACATTTTTCTGCCTTCTAAAATCATAAAAATTCATCTAGTTCATTCAAAATGTTTTATTTCTAACACCATAGATCGATAAATTATAAAAAAAATATATGAGTGTTTTTAACATGCCGTCCTTTTTCATTATATAGGTCATTTGCTATACTTTCGACGATTTTTAATATTCATATTTTGTTGTTTGTACTTGTTTATTTACACATGTGTAAAACATTTGCTTTCACATGTAAGTTACTAAATAATCATACCAGCACATCCATGACGGCTAAGAGCGGAGCCCGTCAGTACATGTCGGAGCTATGACGGCTAAGGACGAAACCCATCAGGTAGGTTAACAATCATCGATCACCCCTTGTGATATATCACCCTCACTTACTACCCTTTTATCCTTAAATAAGGAGTCTGTTTTGAATCAAAACTAATTAATTTTTTTTATTTAGCTATCATTTTCACTTGTGTAAAAATAAAAATATATATATATATTCGATTGTTTTTTTAATTTGTTAATAAATATTTATAATTTTACCAATTATATACATGAACTATGAAAAAGTTTATTTATTTAAGAGTACCTTTCAATTATATAGTATTCATATTATAGTTTTGAAATTATGACGCATATTTGCTCGTGGCTTAGATGGCACATACATCTTTTGTTGATGTCAAGCACCACGGTTCGATTCCTGTTGTTAACTAATTTTTAAATATTCATTAAGAAATAATAAGCAAAATCTTATGTGGCTGCTGACTGGATGATGATTTCTCAACATTTGAGAGACCATCAACGTATAAACGCCACGTAAGAAAAAGATAATGTGGCGATACCGAAAGTATGCCACATCATCACTTTGAGATAGAGATTTATATATATATATAGAGATTTAATAATTATAAGGTAAGTAAAAATTAATTAAGAGTTTTAATTTGATTTAATTAAGTATACTAAAAAGGATACTTGTCATTCAAGTAATACGCCATATGTTTATCAAACAATACCTCAATCCTTGTTTAGTATATTGGTAAATAATTATGATATGGTTCATAAGTCATAACCCCATGTTCATGTTATTGTTCTTTACCTCTAGAAAACCTAAAGTAATAACATTATCCTTTTGAAACTTATATAATAATCTGCACAACCTTAGTAATTAACTTCTCATTGATATTAGCATATACTAATAAACTAAACAGGATTGACATATTCTTGAAACGACATATGACGTAATACTTGATCGACATGTGTCTTTTTAATTAATTTATTTTGTTAAATTAGCTTTTTTAGTTGTATAAAAGTTCAATTTCCTTATTAGAGTTAGACTTAAACTCCAACTCTTGGCTTATCAATACAAAAGATATTACGAGTATAACATTATTTGATTGATCAATTTCTCATTAATAGATTGTCTATTTTCCTTTCTCAATTCTTCAAATACTATTATTTATATTAATTATAATAAGTTATTAACACGAAAACATCAAAAATTTGAGTTTACGATCTGAAATCACAAGACTATTTGTCATCATCAATTATGCTTACAAGTTCCGATTTTGATGTGGTTCTAAAAATTTAAGGTAAATCCAAAATTCTAACTAAACATATATTATATTTATCAAAACTATTCATTATAATTTATCTTCAATCATCGATTTACTTTAACCACAAATTATTTTATATTCACGAATCATGTATGAGACATATTCAAATTTATTTATGATATAATCTATATAGCTACCGTACATCGTACGGGTATTAGGACTAGTATATCAACATAAGATACAAAAATTATTTGTTACAAAGAGAAGTTTCTTTACCCCAACCCTTCTATGTCTGGAAGAAGCAATAGGAAAACAAATGATGCTTCAACAAACAAAATCCCATTTCGCTCTAGATGTGATAGATCAAGATAAGAATCAGCGTCCACCCAAGAGGCCGGAAAAAGCCCAAAGGACGTGGTCAGATGCAGCTAGTTAGAAAAATTCCCTAGTCGGATTTATTATTATTAGCGTAATGCATTTTTCTAATATTAATATAAATATAATGTATTCTTTTATTAAAAAGTTGTTCTACAAAACTGAATAAAAGATAAAAAGGAGTTCAGAATTATCTTAAACTATGTTGACATGATAATGTGTTGTCAATTTGTTATAATACCAAGATAACCATTGGAGATGGTCTAGTTAAGACCGTACTCATACGGATGCAACAACATTGTAAAAGTGGAGTATTGCTTTATGCATTAAATGAATCATGTTCTAAATTGACACTTTACAACGCATATACAAATTGACCTCACAATTTACAACTCATGCAAACATAATCTTATCCTTACGGATTACGGATCATATCCTATATGTATAACTTCAATCTTCATTCATATATATCCAAAACAAGAAATGCTGTATTTCCAAAAAAATAAGAAGAAACCAAAACAAGTTTTTGTTTGTAGAATGACGTGGCTTCATATGTTGTTAAAAGAAAAAAAAGAAGAGAAATATAAATCAATATAAATATAAATACAAGTGACCAAATAACTCGATCAGGGGCGAACTAACAATACTACCATCATTTATTCTCAAAGAATACTACCCAAATATAACCCCTATCAATAATACCCTCATTCTCATTTAAGTGTTTAACATCGTTTTTAAGCACATAAAAAAACAATAAAACAAAAACACCTCGGACCCACCTACTGCACACTTCCCTTTTTTTTCCGTTCTCATAAGAACACCACTTCCAGAACATGACAATAGCATAGTCGTGCCAATGTTGTTCTCCAAGCTTTGATGAAGAACATGGTAAAAACACTGAAAAAGCCCCCAGAGTCATAGCTGACTTACAAACACAAAGATTATGGATTCAAATCTCGTAACATATAAATATATACAGGCAAAAAGAGAATATAAGGCTGTCCAGCACCTAAGCTTAGGTGTGAAACTTTCACATACTAATTTTTTATTATTTCTTGTTTAATAAATAAATGCATGGGCCCCATAATTTTTATGGATTAAAAAACAATATGTGAGTATTCCACACCTAAAATTAGATATCCTATATATATATATATATAAATATAAGTGATCTTAATGTTTGCCTTTTTGAATTAAATAAATAAATATGAGTGGCTAAGTTATTATGTCACATGAATATGCAAATTATATAATATTGTTTCTTTCTTTAAGTGTAACATCTCTCATCCATAAAAACTGACGGTACAAGTTTAGGAATAGTTGCAGAAGAGAATATTATTATGGGTAATGATCAATCCTCTTAATTGGTTAGCCTAAAAATTCTTCTAATTAATAAGATCATGACATGTGGAAAATCATGGGGTGAGATTAAGTAAGAGAATTAGTGGATTACATGTGGATATATTAAGAAAAATTTTTAAGAGGATTAATTAGGAGGATTTATCATTTTCCTATTATTATTATATAAGAGTTTATGTGGAACATGTTTTGATCATCACGGTGTCTCCTCAATTTGTTACCGTCGAACATGGTAATTAAGCAGTATATGATTGTCGAGTGGAATGAGCAAAACAAATTGTGATGATTCAAAACTATGTCTTCCTTTAACACACACGTTGTTTTGGAGTATAGAGTTTATTTAATTGAAGTTCATTAATGTTTCAAGTTGTACATATATATAACATATATAACTTAGCGGTGTATAGATAATTTTGAAGGTGCATAAATCATCTCCCACAATGGAAGTTTCATGGTTATTTACACACTAATTATCCTGGAAAGTAGAAAATTTGGACATTAGTTTTTCTGGGCAACCAACCTGATCCACCCATACCAAAGCATTACCCATTTTGACCCTTACCCAATCCGTATTCACGCCCAGTTAGCCACCACTACTAATTACGTTGGTGTAGAATAAACCATAACACTAGAGATTATGAGCGGCTGTAGCCTGAAACCGCTACATTACAATAACTAGCAGGGCGTAAACATCTAACAATGAAGACCTAACAAAAATTGAGAAACAGCAAAACTTTTAAAAGTAACAAGCAGCTTTTGCAAAACTTGTGACATTTTCCTTCTATATTAATTTTTGCACTAAATCTAAGAAAAACATTATCTACGCCAAGTTTGCTTTCTTCAGCTTCCTCATCCTGTTCTTGGAAAAGTCACTACATGTAGTCTGTAATTTCCAGTCTTTATTGTGTTTCAGAGCTTTATCTACATCACAAATTGGTGAGTTTGACCTTTAAAGAGCAACAGATTTGATTATCAAATCTGCGTTTTTCTTTGACTTGTAAATGAGTTCTGCATTTGGTCTGTCGTTGTACTCGATCTGCATGATAATTTGGGTCAAGTATACAGAAATAAAAGGGCGTAATTTTGTAAAGTTGGTAGGAGAAACAGAAAGTTGGTGGATATGGTAACAGTCAAAAACGAGTCAGTTTAGCCCAAATCACTGTCCAAAACTCTTTAGTATAGAATGAAAAATTAATGGGTTAAAAAATGTTTATAAAAGTAGCTAATTTGGATAATACTCTTGACTTTTAAATAACTTAAGAAGTTACAACTGTCTAAACAATAATCAGGCGTGTTTGGCCAATTTCACCAATTTACTTTTTAATATATTTTGATTTTACTCTTTTGACCTGTCAAAGATAAAATATAACCCAGTACCACCATGTATAAGTAAATGGGCTGAAATTTCCACTATATGTTATTATCATACCCGCTGCTTGGCAATCTCCGGGGTTTTACCTAACAAAAAGACAAAACCCAATACAGATTAGTTATGGTTAGTCACAATCTTCCATGTGCATACATGTGGATAATGAATAATGGATTATTACCGGTTGATATGTGTCTCTTTAAAACCCGTTCCATTGCTACGTCAATGTTAACATCAACAAACCTTCAAGAAATTCGAAACCAGATGAATATAATCATAACCATTTTCATCACACCCTTAGCAGGAATATGTTAAAAAGGAAGATAGTCAAATATTTCAAAAAATGATATCTTTCTTTATTAATCCGTAGTAAGCTTCCAAGAGAATATCACATGATATCAAAACAATCTAACTGAACGTTGAAAAGGGGGATTTTTAAATTGGCTAAGAGTATATGTAGCAGAATGTGTGGGTCAGACGGGTTTGGTAATGGGTCATACTGGGTAATTTTAATGTATAAGTCGGGTTTGGGCTGGGTTGACCCAAAACATATGTTTTATAAATTATTTAGCATGCCAAGTATGATTACAATAGTTATACCTTCAGCATTGTTTGAATAAAATTGATTAGTTATACATTTCAGACCCATTTATCCTGTTTCCAGTTAAGCTGAAATTTTTTTATTTTATTTTATTTTATATATATATATTATACCCAGTTGACCCGTTATAAACAAACACAAACCGAATCGACTCAACCATGGAAATAGCATACAGTAGTAAAAGAGCTGCTCAATATAATGAGTTTACAAATACTAGACTTACCATTTTTCATCTAACATTGTTGATATATCTTTCCATGTACCTTCTTCCAGGAGTATATAATTGCCTTCCACTATGACAACTTTGTGCCTGCAGTTATAACAGTGATGCATATTCCATTTAGAACTATGATTAACTTCATGCAATTTACCATTTAGTGAAGTTTCATCAACGTATGTTTCAACTTTTACATAACAAGTTTTTGAAGATAATATGAATGGAGAAAACGAAAAGAAAGTATTAGAACTATGGTTAACTAAGAGTAATAAACACTTCACGAAGTTCATAAAATATATACTGTATGTTTTGTTGTCCCTAATCGTTTGATTCACAAAAATATGAACGAGAGAATTTTACTAGAAATATAACCGTATGTGATAGATTGATGAAACTGTTACAGACACTTTGTATATATAATAGTTTGACAAACCATCGTGACTGTTCACGAATGGTCACGCCTATTCCAAAGTTACTGCCATCGTGTCTGTTTGCCAACAGTCACGACTCTTCTACAAGTAACTTCCAATAACCGCTATTCGGTTATTATCTATCGTATTGACACACTAAACCCCTATATTTACATATGACACTAAATATAGTATAAACCGAGCAATGATTCGGGATTATGGTCCACATGTTTTAAATTGTACACTACAAGTTTTTAAAATTAGCAACAAAAAGAAACTCTTCAAGCACATCTTCTATCTATAATCAAAATTAAATGAAGTAAATATTGCAGAGATATAGAACATACTGAACATTAACAAAGATATCATCTTCGACTGGGTCTCCAACACCATGGTCAAACGATGGAGCATAAACTGATCCCTGAATTGCAATCAATCATTATTCGTTAGTCCGAAACTCCGAATTTTAAATAAATGAATAACAAATATATAAAGGTAGAGGTGGCAATATTAAGGGAAATCTGTCGAACAGATCGAAAATTTCCCCAAGTCAATATAGGATCTCCCAAATCACCCTTCCCTCAAGTATCCAGATAACTAGAAATTGAACATTGCTCTTGTGAATAGCTTATAAAAAAGAGCAACAAAGTTTGTGGCTCGACCTAACCTGACCCGCCAAGTTGCAATGCGTACTAATCAATCCAATTTTAACTCAAACCCATTATCCAACTCATTTATCTTACTAGATCTGATAATAGGTGATTGGAAATATTTAAGCTGATACAACCAAGGCACAATTACCTGTTCCCTCAGGGTCTTCAGACATTTTAAGAATAGATCAGGATTAAACGTCCATGGAGCTGATTTGGCAATAAGAAAAATGATTTTTGTCAAGTAATCGCCACTTCCAAAAACTACTAATGTGATATAAGCAAAGACACTTACCTCCCCTTCTTGCATGGGCTTCCTTTGGATTCTAAAAAAGACAACAGTAAGAGAATCAGAACTGAATATGAAGCGCTAAAGGTGTGTATGGAATCCATACTATGGATGTGCATTTTAAAAGGAATTATGTTATTTTGAATAACTAGAATAGTAGGACACAGTTGTAAAAGTATCTCACGTCAGGTCAAACTTAGGTGTAAAAGGTAGTCTTATTTGACCCTGTATTAAAGTAGCTAGCCAAAAGCAATTATCTCACTCTTCAGATTAACAAAAGCAGAATTTGTATCATTCAGGTGTTCAAAACTGATTAATGCAACAAGGAGCAATAACCATTTTTAATCAGTTCAAACTACAAATCGAAAGACAGCCTAATTAGAATTAAAATAGATGTCATGAACCAATTTGAATCGATATAAACTTTAATATTTATATAGTCCAGATTCTATAATCTAGTGTAGCTGTGCCATGCATCATGCATGCTAAGGTTTCTTAACATGTGAAAAAAGAATAATTGAAGGGGGAGGGAGTGAAAGTGAACCTCCATTGAATCAAGCTGGTGACGATAAAGATGAAAACCATCCATGGGAAGGACCACTGCAATTTCTGGAGGTTCAACTTGAGAATCAAATGAGCACGATTTTTGGGGCCATAACTTATTTACACGCTTAGCAACCTCTGAAGCAATGGTGGTCTTTCCAGCACCTGGCGGCCCAGCTAAGCCCACAATATGCCTGAAAAACACCAGAAAATTTGGAGATCAAATAACTCATTTATGTGCTTTGCAGAAAAGCTATGGAGAAAGAAAACACGATACGCCTTTATGTGTATACATTGGTGGATCCAGAAAGAACTTCTGTAGGGGAATCAAGCACTAGAGGTGGCAATACAGGTGGGTTGAATAATGGATCAAAATATTCCCGAAATGAATAGATAGATCCTCTCAGTATCATAAAATACCTCATATACTACACATGCTAAGCCATTTATAATTTCGTGACACAACTCTTTATGTCTTTTAATATTTATGCATTTGCGTCAACTTTTGTGGAGGGCAATTAGACTCAATAATTGCTTTTAGAAGGGTAAATGATCATATATACATGGGTTTTACGTAGATTTGGAGATGACTTTTAGAAAAGAGCTGCACTTTCTCCAAAAGATGTAAATTTGGAGAAAAAAAATATGATTATTAATATAATGCTTTTATACCAATAAATTGATAACAAAAATATGGAAAAGAAATCTGTTGGGGCTTCGACAAGTTTGGACTGGCGGCCTAAGTCACTAAGAGCACCACCCCATTTCTCTGGTAGTACATCCATATATGTATTTACACTTTGTTTCATTAACATATATTGGTCCTTGGTTAATCGAATAGTGGTAGACATTAAAATCAATGAGAAACCAACATTTAAGTTACAGAGTCTGAATGATAATGCAAAGCAATTAAGACCAAGATGTAAATGTGTAGGTAGGAAGTTAGAGAAAATCCTTACTAACAAGGATTTATGTGTGTACCCTAACCAGTAAAACAAACAAAAGGTATCTTTTGAGTATTTGAAACGCATATGTATGTAGTTAAGAATATCTCATGAACCGTGGAATAGCTTCATTTTTCATATTTTCATACTATAAAACTTGAACTTACGTCAAACTCTTATTTGTTCCTGAAGCTGCAGTTGGCACCAGACGTTCAGCCAAAGTATCATATATTTCATCCATGGACCTGAAAAAAACGACAGTAATAAATAAATTAAGTCTTCACTCTCACAATCATCCCAAAGATAACAGAGAAATCCCTTGTATCAGGCATGCAGTCTTGAATGCAGGATCTACATAAAGCGTTAATTGCCAATAAAAGATACGAACTTTGGCATGATTTCTTCTTAAGGTAACCAACTTAAGTTAGGCCGGAAAAAATCATGAAAGTTTCATACAGATCATTTGAAAGAAAAATAGGTCAATATGGTCAAAAGTTACCAACACGTCAGCTGCCACATCATAATTGACCCGTTCCCGGGTCAGATAACCTTAAATCAAATTTTGAATCCCTGACAGCTGGACGGTTTTTCCTAGCTTATGCCGGTTACCTAGAATCAGTGTTGTAAATCTCGGCCGTCTCGGCCGAGATATCGGATCGGATATCGGAATCGGCCACTCCAGGAGACGGGATGGCTAGGATCGGTCAAATATCGGGTCAACGCTGGTCAGCGTTGGAAAACTCGTTGGATCGGGTCAAATATCGGAATATCGGTCAAATATCGGGTCAAAGTCAAAAAAAGTTTTTTTTTTCTTTTGTTTTTTTCAAAAAAAAATCTATATTCTCATAATATATCATAAATTTATATTTATTCTATTTATATTTGTCATTTTTTTGAAAAAGTTATACAAAAGTTCAAGATTTATGAGTTTTTAGTATATACTTAAACTTTTATTAAATATATTTCCATAAATTATTATTATTATTCACTATTCACCCGATCCGATATCTCCCCGATTTTTCAAAATCTCCCGTCTCCCCACCTCGCCGATCCGATCCCGATCCCCGAGTTCTACAACCTTGCCTAGAATAGAGATGGGACCAAAGTTGGTTTCCTTTTTAAGCAATCTTCCCTTGGTATAGCACTAACAACAAGTATAGAGCCTCTGCTTCAAAATTGACAAGCTTCAACATGAGATGTCAAAATTAAAACACGTAAACACATACACAGACACTCTCTTTCATGGGATTGAGCACTTAACAGAACAATCAATTAGTTTTACACCCAAATAAAGTTCGTCTGTTGAAAGAATGGGGATTAGATCAAAGATGAAACCTATTAATTGGCATAACAGAAAAGAAACTGATAAACTATAAGTACGTTAAAAAACAACCAAGTGACCAACCTAGCCTCTATTATCGGAATTTCATTCTTCTTGCTGCATAACACCTGAAAGTAGATTATTAATCTGTGAGAAAACTGGAAATTTAAGAGACGTAAACTAGGAGTAAAAGAAATAGTAGCAGACCTGGACAGAGTTTTTCTTACGCCTTGAGGATACACATTGATTAACTGAAGGCTGGGATCTTCTTTTATTAGTAAATATCGACATGGATACAGGGCCTTGATAGCTATGAGAGACACCAACTTTCTTGAGCGGCGTCATATCTATAGTTTTAGTTTAACTCAATATTAGTTAGTGTCACTTGTGGACAAAATATATGGCTTGTGTGCAGTGCTATTGCAAGCTAGCAAGCCAAAGAGTGAGATGAATAAACAGATAATACTCACACAAGCAGTTCAAAAATGATAAAAGGACTTAAAAAATATGGCGTTAATCAGATGCACGTAAGATGCAGTTTCTTTAAAGGCTTTAAGGTTTCCTTGTGACTTACCAATTACGACTTGTATTTGTTTATTTTC
Organism: Erigeron canadensis; assembly: GCF_010389155.1. NCBI lineage: Eukaryota > Viridiplantae > Streptophyta > Magnoliopsida > Asterales > Asteraceae > Erigeron > Erigeron canadensis. The sequence goes on along the minus strand of NC_057769.1, from coordinate 6,966,781 downwards.
AAGTTGTATTTCAATAATTTACATGAATAGTTGAACTTCGAATTTACCCAACAGTTGTCTTTGGTAATGAGGTGTTGGTTCAGGTTTTAGGCAATGGTTCAACCTTACATGTTGAATGACCTTACGTATCGAAGACTAACTTTATGCTTGTGGTCTGGTACTAGGCCTTGATTCAACCCTACATGTTGAAGGTTTGGACTTATATTATGCTGACTAAAACCATCTTTTCCTATCTTCTGCTCTTTTAATTAGTGTCATTAAGTTCTGTTTTGTTCATCAAATTAAATTATTATTATTATTTTTTTTTTATCAAGTCTTCTATAATGGAATTGATTACACCTCACTTTCATATGAAATATATTTTTGTGTATTGCATACATAAGTAATAGTTATTGTGTAAGTTTGCCTTTTCATTCTATTATCATTTTTTTTTTTTTTTCTATTTACATCATCAACAAGTTCTTCTTAAAAAGAGAAACACAATATCAATGAATTCGGCACGGATTAAAAATATTGAAATCAAGATTATTATTTCCCAGATTCTCTAATCATTAGTTAATGAATTAGAAAGATTACATTGATCATATTCTCTAAAAGCCTAAATAAATACAATGATATACAGAATTAATATTATAGAAATATACCAGAAGAAGAAGAAGAAGAAGAGGATGAAGGAAGGAAGCATCGGGTTGATAATGAAGAAATCTCCATGTTCTGCAAAAACAATCCCAAGTGCTTCGTGCGTCTTTATTTGTTTGGTCCGTATTTGTTTGCTGTTCGGTTGTTTAACGTAAAAACAAGTAACAGAATTACGAATGTTTCCTTCTTTTTTTTTTTATTTTTTATTTATATATATATATAGATATGGATAAATGGATAGATCTAATTTGGATTAATTGAGTTTTGAGTTGTATCCAAACTTGAAATACTACTAATAATTTAGTATATCGATATAATAATTTAGTATATTTAGGAATGTCAGATGGTAACATGCGATCACATCATATACGTTCATATAACATAAATTGACTCGAATAATGAAATAAAGATTAAAACAAACTGTAATCGATAATTGTAATGATTTGATATTGATATTCATTATCCAGTCCGATATCGTTTGTAATAAAACCAAATCGGTATCATGTTTTGCCTTTTTTAAGGATGGAGATCCCTTAAAGTTGGGCAAACTTTACTAGTAAATTTAGAATGATCATGACCTTTAAATTAAAATCAAGAGCCAAGATTCATTGATGATTTTTGAACCTTAACCTTTTATTTTAACTCATGATCATCCCAACTTTATTAGTAAGTTGGAATAACTTTAGATAATTTTCATTTTTTTGCTAAATTTTAGAACCTGAGCAATGACATCTCCCTAGGCATCTTAACTAACATATGCCTTTGTAATGACAAACATAAAAAGTTGAATAATAAGTATAATACGATAAATGTACAAATATAACCATATATATTCAATGTTTCACCTTAATTTTATATATTATATTAATAAAAATTTACATCAGTTTAGTTCCTATAAAGATTTTTTAAATTTACATCAGTTTAGTTCCTATAAAGATTTTTTTGTAACTTAATTGGTACAAACCCCAACGGGAAAAGTGGAAACTTGTTTATATATAAAAATTTATTGTGCCACAAATACTGTTTCCAGCATTACTATAAATATGTTATTAAAGTTTTAAGTTCAACTAACTTTATACCCAACCATTGATATGAGATAATAGATAATATTTGACAAAGTTTGTTTTACTTACTATATATTCTATTTGGGGAAAAAAAAACAAAAATACATCAACTCTAACTCAGACCAAAAACTAATCAATGTGTTTTCTTTAGTTTGGTCACTTGGTGGTAGGGGTGTTGAAAATAACCAAACCCAAATAACCCGATTCAACCCGAATGGGTTTGGGTGATACAAGTTGGGTTATTTGATTTGTGGGTCGTCATTTGGGTTAACCCAAATAACCCAAAGCTTAATTGGTTTAGGTTGTGGGTGAAAATGTTATAGTTTGGGTCAACCCAAATAACCCAAATAAGATGCATTTATATATATATACACTAATAATAATGGATGTGAAAATGTATATATTATTTGAATATTAAATTTTCATTTATAAACAAAATCAGAAACGTGCAAAGTTAAATAATAATGGATGTTAAAAAATACACTAATAAAAGATGATACAAATATGAATATAAAAAGAGTTATATATTGTCAAAATTTGTTTATTTGATATCAGTAGTTTCTATATTTTTATATAGTTTGTAATTTATTTGTTTTGTCTATGACTTTTATTCTAATAATATTATCATTTTTTCATTCAAGAATTCAAAAAACGCATAATCAAAAGTGTTTCAACACATTTGAAAATAAAGAACTTAGTCTATATAAGTATCACTATTATTCAAGTTTTTGAAATTGAAATTATATTAATATTGCGTAACTAATGCACGTAAATTCAATGACATTTTATTTGGGTTAACCAAAACCCGATCTAAAAAACCCGAACTCAAACAACCCAAACCCAAATAACCCAAATATTATTTGGTTTGGGTTACGGGTTAACTTATAATTCTTTGAAACCCGAATAACCCGAACCAAATAACCCGAAACCCAATTAACCTGACCCATCAACACCCCTACTTGGTGGTAGTTGTTCTCATGTTGATTGGTGGTAGTTGTTCTCATGTTGATTAGTTTCTGGTCCAAGTTTGAGTTTATGTGTCTTTCGTTTTTTTTCCCCAATAGATTATATAGTAAGTAAAACAAAACTTTGTCCAATATATAATTCGTTATCCCCGATCGATAGTCGGGTATAAAGCAAAATATAACTTAAAACTTTAATATAAACTTTATAGTAATACTGGAAACAATATCTGTAACACAATAAATTTTTGTATATAAACAAGCTCCCAGTTTTCCAATTGAGCTTTGTACCAACTAAGCTACAAAATTTTCGTAGGAGCTAAACAAATGTAAAGTTCAAATATATATAATATATAAAAATTAAGGTAAAACATTGAACATATATGGTTATATTTGCACATCATATTGTACTTATTATTCTACTTTTCATGTTTTTCATTACAAAAGCAGATACTCGTATTAGTTAAGATGCCTACAGGTTTTCATGGCAATGGCATTGGGGTTACAAAATTTGGCAAAACATGGTAATGACCCTCGTTCATTTGAAATAGTACCGGGAAGAGACCTGGATATCAGTACCAAATCCCGACAAGTCCCGATTACAATTTGTTTTGGTCTCTAATTCACCATTCAAGTCAATTTATATTACATGAAGTTATATGGTGTAATCACATGTTACAATATCGAGATTCCTAAACATACTAAATTATTCATTAAAAAAAAAAACAGAAGCAATTTTGGTGGTTACCTATACGGCGTTGGAAAAGGTGGTGGTGAATACAGTTACTCGACGCTCAACTTTAAAGGATCAAATTTTTCTCATCAACAATTTGCTGAACATTTTCGGATGTTGAGATCTAATTTATTATTTTGATTGACGAATCTGGATATGTAATTTATAGTGTAGCTTATATTTTGTTAAAGGATCAGAATTTTTCCGATCAACATTTTGGCAAACCTTTTCGGATTTCGAGATCTAGTATATTGTTTTGATTGATGAATCTGTATGTGTAATTTATATTGTGTCGTTCAGATGTTGTCAAAGGATTGGAAATTTACAATCAAAATTTTGGTGAACTTTTTCGAATTTTGAGATCTAGTTTATTGTTTTAAATGACGAATCTGTATAATCTAATTTATACTTTGTAGCTTAAATTTTGTTAAAGGATTGGATTTCTCTGTAACACCCCGAGGTTTTAAAGATAAATAAATTAACCCCTTTTTGTAGTTTTGACATTAAAATAAATTCTTAGTATTTTATTTTTGTAGCGGGGTTAATTTAGTTGAAATTTTAGTGGATAGCGGGTAAAATACCCACAATGGCTGAGGTGGGTCGTGGCACCCATAGAGAGTGCCAGACACTTGCATTTTCTCTTTACTCACACTTCCACTAAACTTGCTCTTCACCTCTTCATGCATCTTCTTCATTCCTTCATCAAAGATCAAAGTTTAATTCCTTCAATCCAGAGATATAAATCATAATATTAATCATCATCATCATCATTTTCTATCAAGCAAATTTAAAAGTTAGGGTTTGAGTGGTGAAGGGTGGTGGCCGAAAATCTAGAAGAAAAGGGGAAAGATTTGTGAATTGAAAACCTTAAGTAATTGTCTTCCATTGTTGAGGTAATGAATTTCCCCAATTTAACTTTATCATTTCTCATGAAATTAGGGTTCATGAGTGAACCAATTTGGGGGTTTTTGCTAGAGAATGAATTATAGGTAATTTTCCCCAATTCCTTAGTTAACCTAATTGTCATTGAGTTATATAATGTGTTTGATTATGAAGTTGATAAGTGCATGTGATAATGTCAATTTGTGAGAAAAGATGGATTTTTGTTAGTTATTGAAATGATGAGGAAAAGGGGTAGAATAAGCTACCTAATGTTATTGTAAGATAGAAAGTAACTCAATGACAAATGGGTTGGGTTTTGGGTTTAGAAAGGCTAGTGATTGAGTAAGACTAGGTTGAGCTAGTCAAGTTGTGAATGTAAGCTTAATGCATTTTTTTTATGATATGATTATAGGTTGAGCTTGTTGAGCATTATTGTTATAGCTTAATTGTCCTTGTTGCGGAGGAGGTGACTATATTTGCATACCTTTATGTATACGTTGGGCCAATTACCATGAGATGTGAATGTTCCAAGCATGGTAATTGGTTCGGTGTTAAGCCCATGTGGGGCATTGTTTATGAGGCCTAAGAACCTCCGGGGCCTAAGAACCCCATAGTTGATATGAGATAAAGGCCTAAGAACCTTTGAGGCCTAAGAACCTCTTGAGATTATTGTTTAGCGTATATGGATACATGTATGTTTTGTTAGCACAAAAATGAGTATGCAAGTGATGATATGACGGTATCATTGGCTACATGCGATAGTCTTTTGTGTTTTTGCCCTCCTTCGTATGTATAATTTTATGCAAGTATATTCACTAAGCCTTTGCTTATATTTTAGATGTTTACCCTCTTATAGGTAGTTTCAGAGGAAAGAACTAGTGATTGTTGATTGAAAATAGTTGATATAGAGTTTGAAGCGATTTTTGGACGTCTTGAAGGTAATTAGGTCATTCCCGGGCGAATGACGATCTTTTGGTATAGAAGCTTAGTTGTCCCTCATTTCTTGGCTCATGGTACATTTTAGTTGGGGGTCATGCTTTTGGGTAAATTTTTGTAAATGTTCCAGTTGTAAAATTTTTGGATAGTTGTGAATTCATAATTTTGGTCAAAAAGGTGTCAAAGGGGTAAATGACCCGTTTGATGGAAATCTTGATTTGTGTACTCGTTGATGTTGTAAATGTGTTTGAAATGTGTCTTTATAGTTGTTGGAATATTTGAAATTTAGTTTGTGAAAGTTGGGCAAATGAATATTATAGTTTGGAGTTGTTTGGTATGTCAAATGGCTGGTTTTTGCATCTGGTGCAGGTCCAGAAAGTTCCGACTGAGTCGCAGTGGGAGGTGTCCTAACCCCACTGAGTCGCAGTGGGAGGTTTTTCGCTCGCAGATCAGAGATTTCCCACTGAGTCCCAGTGGGAGGTGTCCTAACCCCACTGAGTCGCAGTGGGGGTAAAAAATAAAACTTGTATTTTCGGTTTATCGAGTCGGATTCTTTCATTCTCTGATCAACATTTTAGCGAACATTTTCTAATTTTGAGATCTAGTCTATTGTTTTGATTGTATATGTAATATATATAGTGTAGCTCAGATTTTGTTAAATAATCAGATTTTTCCGATCAAAACTTTATCCAACATCTTTTGATTTCCTATCAACATCTAGTCAAAACACAAGCAATTTAGTGTCTATGATAATGAAAACTGTGAAATCCACGAACAACGTATACGAGCAAATTCAAAAGCCATCTTGTCAAAAGACAAGCTATTAGTAGAGTAGCTCAACTTGACAACGTTTACTTCAGCATCTTCCCATACGCTAACCCTAACAAATAAATCAAACATTTATAAAATTTATATTAAAATAATTTCTAAAAAAGTATCAATATCTTAAGAAACATATCGGCAACTTGTTTGGATAAAGTTAAATTTTGGAAGTAATAGTGGAAGTGTTATGGGAATAAGCTACAATTTATGAAACTGAAAAATATTTGAAATAATTAATAAAAAATAATGAAAAAAATATTTGAAATAATTAATAAAAAATAATGAAAAAAAATCTATTATATATGTATATTACCAAATTGATGTCACATAAAAATATTAAAACATGTATTAGATAGTTTACGTAATTTTAAACAGTGAAAACATAGTCGTAAATTCAATTGAAACATTGAAGATAATGAAGTGAGATGTCATCAAGTAGATGTTAACTCCAATCAAATCACAAGCGGCTTAAAAAATGTAATAAGAAAAAAGTGGATGTAAAGGAGAAAAAAATGGATAAGGAGAAAACCTATTTGAAATGAACCTAATTTCATTAAGAAGCCTTCTTATATAAACCCACAACTATTAGGGACCAAAAGTGTTAAAAAAAATAACTCTTTATTCTAGATGCTTTGTTATGTATAGATTTCCTACTTATCCGTGTAGATTTCCTCCGTTATCCAATTTTTCAAAGATTAGATATTATCACACAACATGCATTGTTCTATAGATTACCTCCTTATCTAATTTTTCCATGTTTGACATGTGTTTTTTTTATTTATCAAAACAAAAATGATAATAATTAAAGGGAATGATATATCTACAACAATACATGCTTTACACAGTTGTACACTGTACAATAAAATATGTATTTTGTAGATGGCTAAAATATGTTGTAGATATATCACTCCCCAATAAATAAGGACAAATATTTTGGCATTAAAAATTTATAAAAACTACTATGAGTGGTGCTTGTTAACAAAAATACACACTGTTTAAAGTTTTTCTTCGGATCGAGTGATATGATACAATACATATTAAATCTTATATAAATACGAACTACTTAACAAACTACCTAAGAGCATCAGGTATGATTTCTCCACGCAAAACCATTCAGAACGCCACATCAGCAACACATCAGCTTTCATCATTTTATCAATTTGAAGCCGTTATGGATGCAAAACGACGCAGAACGCAGAATACAACTTTTTTTTCCATCTTTTATAAACTGTCCTATATCATATAAAGTATCTTTTAAACTATCCCTAATAATAACGTAAAACAAAAAAAATATAAAACATCATATTACATTAAACATACTGAAGTATAAAATTATCTAAAAATTCATAAAACTAAAATAACAATTTTGTAATACATTAGGGGTTAAATTGAAAATTTTATTCAAGGAATATTAAATGGCTGCAGTATTTGAGTTTTTGATCCCATGCTTCATAGTTCCATGTGAGATAGGGATGTACATATGGCCCGACCCGTGAAAACCTGACCCGGCCCGTGACCCATAAGTAGAGGTGCACAAAAAAATCGGTTAACCTAACCGACCCGTTCAAAAACCAGTTAATCCAACCGGTTACTAACCGATTTTTACTGTACCGGTTATAGGTTATTATAAACCGTAGGTTAGTAACCGATCATCACTTTCAAAACAAGAACCGGTTATTAACCGATTAATCATTAACTGTTTTTTTTTATAGAAAAATAACCTATAATCGGTTAACCTATCTAATATACTATTATCTATTGACAATCATTCATAGTAGTTCCATCATCTTTCAAATGTGTAAGTAGCTCTTGTGTTCATACCATCTTTTGGCTGAAACCTTGATGGGAATGAAGCTATTTCATACCATAATCTGCATATCAGTCGATGTATCTTGCAAGATATATGCTTTTAACTACTTCCTTTGCTTTCTTGATTGCCTGCTTTCTTGCTTGCCATTATTGTGTGTTTAGGTTTTAAGTTTTTATGTTTTCTTAATGGTTTGATGAGATATTTCTAGGCTTATTTGAGTGGAAAGATAATAGTTTTCGTATTTTTTTTCTTCATGTATATGCTTATTTGTGCTTATTTGATGATGGCTCAACATAGAGATGAGGTGGGATACTTTGTAAAAAAATGGGAAAAGCATGTGTCACTATATAAACTAAACTTACTATACCACATTTTGCTTTTATATTTACGTGGCATCAACCCACTCCAAGATAATAATATATTTATTTATTTTTATCGATATAAAAGTATAGCTAATAGAATACAGCTGTTTCCCAATGTTTTGATTAATTCAAGTATGACTTTATTATATTTGATTAATGTGTACTTACATTAGTTTTTATGTACTTCTTTTCACATGCTGCCTTCGTTCCTTTTCTTGTTAGTGCTGTTTAGCTACGCATTTTTGTTCCTGTCTGCACCGGTTAATAAAAACTGCTTATCGGTTAACCACTATCGGTTAACCGGTTTTTATAAACCGAAATCGATTACATCAGTTAAGGTTTTCCCGTATAGGAATCGGTTATTAACCGGTATAGGTTAACCGAAACCGATTATTTTTTTATAAAAAAAAAACCGGTTTCAGTTATTACATATAAATAACCTAACCGGTTAACCGATTGTTGCACCTCTACCCGTAAGTACATGAAAATAGGAACCGTGACCCAACCCGTGAAGGTTCAGGCCGGGTCGGGTTCAGGCTTAACCCGGCCCGGCCCGAACCGCTCAACCCGTGACCTGAAAATGCCACAAAAGCTTGACCCGTGACCCGACTCGTTAGCCCTACGGATAGTTCGGGCCGGTTCCGGGTTGGGTCACGGTTTTTTTTTCTCATCCCTAATGTGAGATGTGACTCTGCAATTTATATACATATACATATACATATATTTTGTGTATATATACGCTACTGTGAAAAAAAAAGTAGAAAAATAAGATAAAAATAGGGAGAAGAAAAAACAAAACAAATATTAAACCAGAAAAAACAAGAAAGAAAGAATAAAAGGAATTGTTGTCGACATCAATCAATTCACTTAAAACAAGACACAAAGAACGCCAGACATCGGCATGAGAATGAAGAATCTTGATGTAGTGTTCGGTGCCGGACGGGGAAGGGATGGGAGAGAGCTCAACGCCGATTGCCATATAGATGTCCGGAATCGGTGTTTTCTGTCCATACCGTATGCTCTAAAAATTAAAATTATACGAACTGTTTTGTCATCTTACGTAGTAAATATATCATACAATGCATACTACATCTTACAAAAATACTAAATACTTAGCAAACTATCTAGAAACTTAAATAATACCAATTAGTTAATGTTGTCGACCAAAATAAAATCACACATTAGCATACTACATCTTACATAATACAAATTATTTAACAAAAAATACAAATTGTTTAAAGTTGTTCATTACAGTGATATCATACAATGCATAAAATATTAGAATATAGAACCATGACCATTAATTAAATCCATATAGAACAAAATCTTGATGTTTTAAAGATAGAAAGTGATATCTCTATAAATCTTATGTATTGTATGATATCAATGTAATGAACAATTTTAAACAATTTGTACTTTTTGTTAAATAATTTGTATTATGTAAGATGTAGTATGCTAATGTGTGATTTTATTTTGGTTTACAACATTAACTTTAAACATTATATAAAATTATAATATTAGTAGATCATAAGTTGAGACACGATTCTTTTTTCTTTTTTGGAAAAACAAAAGTATGTTGAAGACAAGATTACTCAACTTATATTAGGTACCAATATGTCCCCTAAAATTTAACTTGGGTTTGAGTTTTAATTTCTTTATTTGTGGGGTACCATTAAGGGTTTACGGGTGTCTTCGATTTTATCACAATTATTCTTGTAATTATGTCTAAATTATACATGTAACTAGTCTTGTACTCGCGTGATGCGGTGGGGCATAAGAATAAAACACTGGTTAAGTAGCGGTACCGTGTTATTACATGAATGTATGATTCAACTCAAGTGTTTCTTAGTTTGGTAGAAAGTGCAAACTGCCGTTGTTGTTTTAGAGTGAGCGTAATTATGTTGATTGATTAAATTCAGTAACGCATGTGTGTTTTTTTGGTATACTATGTGAGCAACTTCAGGGAAGGGAAAGGACAGGCGTAAGGTTTTTTTTAAGGGTATTTTTGAAATTTCAGGGATAAAGTTTTAATGGTAGTATAGATTAAAAGGGTAATTAGAAACTTTAAAGGCATAGTGTTAAATTTTAGGAGGATGGTTTGTTTATATAGATGGTATAGATTTAAAAGTAAGGGTAAGATAACTTGCATTTAAAAAAAATAAAGAAACTTGCCAATTGAGAATTAAAAATATTGCATCAGTCTCATTTTAAATGTTTTAGTTAACTTTTTGAGTCAAGTTTTTTCAACTTTGACGATAAATATTTACTTAATACTTAATATAAAATATATGAATGGATTGAGTTTTGAATGTATTTTCAGTGATATAATTTTTTTTTTTTATCAAATATTATATAACACAAACAAATATATTTACGGTTAAAGTTGAAAAAAAGGAGTCAAATAGTCAAACTTGGACATTTAAAGCGAGACGGAGGAAGTAATAATGAAAGCTTCTATACTTGAAGGATAATGATAATGATAAATCGACCTAATTATATGCTTAATAATCGACCTAATTATATGATGGTGTCATGTGGAAAAATCAGGGGGCAAGATTAGGAAAGAGAATTAATGGAATCCACATGTCAAATTCTTAAGATTTTAAATTGATTTTTAGACATATGAGTTAGGTTGATTAATCATTTTCCATACTTGAATTATTGTTCACAACTTCACAAGGATGTGAAAGTGAAAAATAGGTTATGGGACTATATATTTTCTTCTGTATACTATATTGCTATGTCTAATCTATTTTAGAAAGCCTTGCCAATTTAGATCGAATAGAAAACTAGCGATCTGTAAAAGTATCTATTTTTGAATTATACTCTTATTTCACAAAGATATGAAAGAAAAAAAAGTTTGTTGTGTCATATGGGACGTACTATTTATTTTCTTATGTAAATTAAGTATATTTTATTTCTATTTTAAACGTATTTGTGATTAATCTTTTAGCTAGGTAGACAAATACAAGTTATTTTATTCTATTTAAACATCAACATCGATCAATTTTTACATTTGAGAATATTATCTATTTAGGATCGTGTACAACCAACGACACTATATTAAAAACCAAGCATTACATGACTATTGTGTATAAGATGTCATGACACGTGGATCAAAGATATTGGTGGAGAAAAGATGAGGTGCAATCCATGTAATCCAATTTATGTGGTTGCATTGAAAATAAGTCTAATAAGCCAATCAAATACATACAAATTTATATAAAAACACAAAGTGAACCCCCTCTACTTTGAAGTGTGGTTGGTCTTCATTTTGTTATCATTAAGTTCTTGCAAATCAAGAAAAGAAGAAGAAGAAGGAAATGGCATCCATTTCTGCTTCCATTTCTACTGCCTCACCATCTTTCTCTTTGTTGCAAAAGTCTTCTGTTACTACCCATGGTTCACCAATTCTTGGTATGCTTTTTTAAATCAATATTATTTGGGTATTATATAAAATGTTTTATATAATGTTTTATATGATTATATAAAATGGGTATTATATAAAATGTTTTATATATGCACGAGTTATTGCCATTAGAATTATATAAACTTTTTGCTTGATGGTCTAAAGCTTATATATGTAGTACTAGATTCATTTTAGTATGTTTGAGGCATTGTGACTTGATTGGGTAGCTAGATCACTTTTCCAAATAATCAAGTTAACTTGTGACAACAAATTGATATAGTAAATTAGTAATTAGGATTCTAATTAGTTTTGGCCAAATACTTTATATGTTGATTGTTTCGCGTTTAATTAAAAGGTAATAACACACATCAAACAGGCACCGTTAATATTGCTTTAGATAAAAGAGATGAATGAATCCATTTGAGATTGACTAGGCATTATTAGTGAAAGGTGTAACCCCCCAAAATGGATCATGTATATATAGCCGTAATTAGCTTCATGTAAGGATATTCATCGACGATTTCATGGACTTCTCAATTCTCTTGCTCATCTTAGGAAGACAGAAATTTTGGTCATTTTGTATGAAATTTGTTACTTCGAAATATCAAATGTGTTGATACGGCCATGGTTACAAGTTTCGACAAAGCCAAAAATATAATGATTATTGTTAATGTTGTTGATCAGGGTTACCATCAATGAGCAAAATGGGCAAAGTGAGGTGCTCTATGGAAGGTAAGCCCGCTGTCACATCCGAGGATGTGGCACCAAAGATGAGGATGGGTGCACCCTCATTGATGGCTGCAGCAATGGCTGCAACCATGTCGAGCCCAGCCGCCATGGCTCTAGTCGACGAGAGAATGAGCACAGAAGGAACTGGGCTACCATTTGGTCTAAGCAACAACCTTCTCGGATGGATCCTTTTTGGTGTCTTTGGTTTGATCTGGACCCTTTACTTTGTCTACGTTGGTGGCCTTGAAGAGGATGAGGAGTCCGGTTTATCACTTTAAATTTTCGTATGTAAAAAGACAATGTGACAATTGTGATGGACTTATGTGTAATATTATTCATGTATCATTTGTACTTTGATTCTGGAGTATCTGTATTATGAGAATTGCACTTTTGTCCCTCTAGAATTGAATCTTGACATATTTCCTGCAACTTTGATTTCATATCATAAGTACATCATCATCATCTATTTTGGACAAGAAATATTTAAAACAATTGTTCATATCGTCTTGTTAACATGGTACAAGTGTACAACATATAATCATATTTGATGGTTGAATCCATGAAAGTATGACATTCGATCTGTAAGACTGTATAACTCTTAGAATAATACATTTATTATCTATATATTTATATCCACAAAATCAGAAACACATGTATATGATTTACTGAACAATGTTTCGGCTATAAAAAGGGAGTTGGAGATCTGCTTGTGAAACAATGGGTTCAGCCACTCTTACATTCACCAATAAAAGAAATTATATTGTGGACATGGAGAAACTGAAACGAAATTGTACTATTCTTCATCTTGAGATGGTACAGCTTCGTTTCAGGATCTCTATCTCCACAATATAACTTTTTTATTTGTGAATATAAGAGTAGTTGAACCTATTGTTACACAACCAGATCTCCAACTCCATTTATTTAGCCGTATCGATCAACCATTGGTCTATAACCATCAACAATGACTACAACAATACGCATGACCTTCTCAACAATTACACTAAAAGGAACATCTTCTTTGTAATAATCAAAGTCAACCCCTCCACACAATTAAACTTGTGGAGGATCTTCAGTTGTCATCAAATGGTTGCCATAGCCTTTTCTAAGCAATTATTATGAATTTATGATTATTATTGTTATTTTTATTATTATATTGGGCAAATCTAGGAGTATAGCTAAACGTATGCACGTGCATTCCATATCTTTTCTTTTAAATATAACCTTTTGTAGTTAAAAACAAACTTGATTAATAAAGTAACCCACCAATTTTGTGTTCGTAAACTCATTATGCCTTATTCAGAGGTACATATTAAATACTAAACCGGCTACAAAACAACCTGCTGGTTCGATATGACAAATGAATTAAAATTGAGTGACTTCATTTAGCAAATAATGTTGTTGAGCTACTTAATCAAACATAGGGTCGTTTGGTTCCTAAAATATATGAGAATTCGGTAGAATGAAATTTAGAACTTTTTATGTTAACCTAACATTACAAATCGAATTTCATTCCACCAAATTTTCATACATTTTGAAAACCAACGGCCCCTTATAAAAGAGAAGAAAGAAGAGGTTGAATGAGAAAACACGTTCAATGTCACGCATAAACCAGTTAGAAGCCTAGATTCGCCACGGGTATATAGAATAACACCAATGTCATCACATTGTGACTAGCTTAGCTAGCTAGATTTTGTTAACTACTACTATAGGAAATTCCTATATATATTTAGTAACCGAGAAAAAGGAAAGGTAAGTAAAGGCTGTGTGAAGGAGAAAAATTTGGTGTAGGAATAAATTTGCTGTTAAAAAAAAAAGAAAGTTTCTGGTCGATCTCTTAGACAAATGAGATGAGAATATTTGTGTTTAAATGCCGAATACCCGGCCACCCTTTTATACACTTCCATGAGTGCATAGCTAGCTAGGAAACTGCAAGGAACTTGCGGTTGTTAACTATGCCTACAAGTTATCTTTCTTAAATATTACTATATTTTATTATATATATATTTTAGTTAAGTTTTTGAGCTAATATATTTATTTAGTTAACACTACATTGACGCATATAGGAAACAAGCAGGAACTTTCTAAATGACGATATTGTTTTAATTGTTAGTTGATTAACACTACTATGTTAATTTGTGGGTTTTTCTTGTTCTGAAAAGCTAAAATTGAATCAATTTCACCCGATCATCTTCACACCAACAAAATTAATTAACGCATCATAGTTGAGAGAATACCGGCCTCTTGGCAACATGAAAAACCCCAAAAATTTATACGATGTGAGATTTAAATACTTGACCTTTCCATTATCGGCTTAATTATCGACTATACTGTTAATGGAACCTCTCAAAAGTAAACGGTCAAACAAGTCAATTTTTCAACTTGAATATCTATCCTTCACCAAATCTTGGAAAAAAGAATATGTACACATAAAAAATTGCAACGTGTCTATATATGATACTAGTATATTCTAATTTTCAACTACTTAAGGCCGGCGTGATTTATAAGATGCTTGTTTTTAAACTTTTTCTGTTTAAGATTATTTTACAGTGTCCTACTGTTAAAACTTAATTAAAGGTCTCATCAGCTCGTTAATATGTATACTTCTTGACATATCGTAAGTTACGAGTTTAACTAATAACTCAAATAGTCAAATGTACGTATGGTACGTAGAACCTCGATCTTATTGCGCATGGTTACCATACTATATATAATTTCTTTTGCAATGATTATTTTACTTTTAAAGGTATATATCTAGTTTAATCTTTTGACTCTCGAATTTGGTGGTTGTTTAACCCTTTGAAAGGTTAAACGAATTAGTTAACACAAACTCATAAGGAGTAAATCACGAAAATAACCTTAGAAAGTTATTAATTATAACGTTAGAAAGGTATTGTGAAACTTAAAAGAATTAATTATATTGTAAATAAGAACACTTAAACCAAATTAAATCCATTATAGAATGAATATATAATCGAATATTAATTAACTGAATTATTGGGATGCTAGATTTCGTCTTAATTCTAATCACCGTATATAAAGTAAACCAAAATCTATTTTTTTATTAGATGACATATAACATTATGACAATTCAGAGTCTAGTCATTTTCTTAAAAAAAAATTCAGAGTCTAGAATTAAACAAAAGAATTAGAATAATAGTCATAATCCAAAACCTACTATATAAATAGATAATGGATAATGGGAGTGAACTTTTAAATTTTGGTTGTTTAACACTTTAACCTTTTAAAAATTAGGATTTCCTGAAAAACAAAATCTGACATGCATGTTTCCTGCAAAACCTTTTAAATTAAATTAGAACTTTTAATCTTTGGTTGTTTAACCTTTTAAACTTGCACTTTTGACCTAGCTTCCAAAACCAAATCTCGACATATTTCCTGCAAAGTTTGATTCATTTCACATTGCATATCTTTGGACATGAAATACGTGCATATCATCTTGCTAACATGGTATAACAGACAGTCATATTTGACGGTTGAATAATCCATGACAATATGACGTACATTTTCTTAATAATGCATATATTATATGATGGTTGATCGGTTTGTTACAATGATGTTGTAATTGCTTTGTTGCATCAACACCAACAATTTTATCTATTTCATATCTAGGCAATCAGAGCGAACAGCGTCGTCTATGCTTCACTATAAATTGAATCGGCTCCAAAAAGGAGTTGGAGATCTGCTTGTGAAACAATGGGTTCAGCCACTTTTATATTCACTGATAAAAGAAATTATATTATGGACATGGAGAAACTGAAACGAAATTGTACTATTCTTCATCTTGAGACGATACAGCTTCGTTTCAGTGTCTCCATCTCCACAATATAACTTTTTTACCAGTGAATATAAGAGTGGTTGAACCCATTGTTACACAGCCAGATCTCCAACTCCATTTATATAGCCGTATCAAGCAACCAACAACAATGGCTACTACAACATGCATAGAATCATCTTCAATGTGATCAAACCCTACACATGATTGAACTTGCAGGGGTTCTTTAGGTCGTTGCTTGTCATCGAATCGTTGCCATAGCCTGGTTAACCGTTTAGAAGCAAAGTAAAATAACACAATTAATGCATAATGTTTATTAAAGTAATTAGTGGCGTTCAAGATCTCTTAATTAAGAGCAGCATGCAAAGTTGCTTCCATACCATCTTAGAAGAACCCAAACTACTTAATTAAAGCTTTGATATTTCGAGGACTTTAGCAATGGAGATATAATATAGTGTTTGAAAAGTAAATTGGATACTATACTAAGCTAGACAGCATCTTTTTCGGCTTTTTCTAAGCAATTATTGGCCAGGGGCGAATCATGGAGCATAGCTAAGGGTGTAATGCATGTGCATAAAAATATATTCCAAATCTTTCTCTTTTTTCAGATAAAACAAGGGAAATCGTCACAAAAAAAAAAAGGTGATCTTAACTTTTCAAAAAAACTTGATTGAAACCCACCAAAATTTGTATGAATAAAGTCATACAACTTATAAAACCAACAATGAAGGGAACAATGGTTCAATATGAGAATGAAATAGAGTGACTTTATGGAGCAAAAAAATCATCGAGTGACTAATTAATTAAACAATTTTGAAAAGTATATATGAGAAGAAAAAAAAATTGAAAAAGAAGAAGAAATAGTTTGAATGATGAGAGCTAGAACACATTCGACCTATCTTTTCGTTATGCATACACCGGCAAGCTAGAAACCTAGATTCGCCCCTGGTATAGTATAGATCGAATACTAGAAATGCCGTCACATTGTGACTACTGGTTAGCTAGATTTTGTTTACTAATATAGGAATGTTTATATGCGCAGATTTAGTAACCAATATATATAGAATAAAGGCAGGAGTAGAAATGGGGATGATGAGAAGGTTTGATTATAGATATTGCCTAGTACCAGGTCACCCTTTTATAGACGACTTTCATGATTGAATACGAAACTGCAAGGTACTTGCATTGCATACTAATATTTCTATAAAATAAATTCATTATATCCATTAGTTTTTCTAGCTAGCATATACCGTATCTGATATACTATTATTTTCTTACAAATAAGTAACAACTAAATATTAGATACATCAGTTTTTTTTTTCTTTACAAAAAAGTAAAGGGAAAATAAAAAGTAGCAACTAAATATTAGATACATCAAATCTAATTCTACTTTTTATAACACTACTACTCCAAAGCTTTGGTGAAGATTTGAAACATATAAGAGGCACTAAGTGGGCTAGCCTCAATACTTATACATTTTATGAAACAAGCATGAACTTTCTATAATTTGATATATTAGATTTATATATATTTCTCTAAAATATTCAAAAATCTTGGGTTTTATAAGTATATAAAAAGACTTATTACATTCTTCTATGTATGTAAGAAATTATTATAGAATGATATTAATTTCATATAACGTTATTAATTTAACCTTTCAAAGTAAACGGTCAAACAAGTCAATATCTCAACAAATTAAGTCTAGAAACAAAGTCGTTAGCAGAATAGTCCAACCCGAAACATACAATGAATTGAAAATGGATTAGGATCCTCTTCTTGTAGGTTAACATTTTAAAAATATTAGAAGTAGTGTATATGCATAAGACATACTAATGATGGGTAATATTTTAAAGGTTAAATAAAGTTTTAAGGACTATAAATAAAGTGCAATATATATTTGTGTAATTATCATATAATTTAGAGGGTTCAGATGGTAGACTTTTTATATGAAAAATATAATTTTTTTATAAATTTTAAGGGTAACCTTTAAGGCTACATTTTGTATTTTCTATTTTAAATTATAACTTAAATAAGATTTATAAACTTCAGTGGTTAAATTTGTGGTCTACCTTTTTAAGGTTCGACCTTTCTGAAAAATAGAAGAACCTTTTAAAAATTATAACAACGTATTAGCTAGTCTACACAAACGTAAAAGACTAAATCACGAAATAAAGAGCTAAAGCTTAAAAATTTATTTCAAAATCGTCTATTGTTAGATATTAAAGCATTCGGATGCTATGTATATTTCGTGTTCTAATCATCACCATATATAAAGTGAACCAAAATATATTTATTAAATGACAAACAAAGCGTGTAGAAACAAAAGCGTACTAGGAATCATATAATAATAATAATAATCTAGAATATAGAGTTAGAGTAGCATCGAGGAAGGTGGGATTCGACATTCTATCCGGCTAACATCTAAATATGTGCATGCCACCAAACCCCTAAATTTGTTTTGATCATAAGTATAGTGTATTATTATATACAACTATTGTTGACGGTACGTGAGGTTACCAATAAATGAAGACCACACGATCAAATGACAAATTAATCTCCACCATAATAATTGTTCCTTTTTAAGCGATCTTTATCTATTAGTTTGTTAATTTTATAATTGCATGTGCTCAATTAATAAACACTTGTAATTTCAAATTTCACATATCCACAAAGATAACATGTAGGTTTCACAATTTTTACCAAATCATACTAAGCTTTACCATATCACTAATTTTTACCATATCACCAATTTTTAAAATAAAAAAGGCTTTAAACAAGAAAGCTCAAGATACCTTAAAAATCAGTTTTTACACACGAACAACTTTATGTCGTTGCATTACGGGTGACTTCTCGAAACGACCTTCGATTTTATGTTGATAATGGAAGAAATGTGCTAATAATCCGGAAAAAAAAATGTTGTTTACAAAGAGGTGCATTATAATTTGCGTATAACTATGGTTTAATATTTGAAGCTCAGTAATAAAAGGTGAATTTAGAAGCTTAATAGTAACTTTTTGTCTTTAACTGTGTGTTTAGAACCTTATTTATAAATTGTATATTTATAAGCTCTTAACAGTTCCTTTCTTGCAGCTACGTGTTGAACAACAAAATGAGCACCCGTTATCGATATATTAGTGATTTTGCTTCCTAATATGACTGACAATTAAGTGGACGATTAATGTTCGGGTATCACGATTATGGACTACAAACAATCCCAATTCTGGTCGAGTTCTTTCTCTTGACATGATATATTAGTCGACGAGCGTGCAAGTAAATCATATGATTTTCCTACTTCTAGCATGTCACTTTAGAGGCAGTAGCATTATTTATCAATTACTATAATTTGATTGAAATGAAATCTATTCTATGCATCAATTCTCTTTATCTTGTAATGTTAGAGGCAACCGTCAATTTACTTATTTTGTAACAAGTATAATATGATTGATATTTAAGACATTAACTATGTTTAAATTGAATATTAGTTCAAGAAACCTTTAGACTGATAGCTGTAGTTTTCTTAGTTCGTAATATCAACGTATAAAGTTCAAAAAGAATTGTATATATATATTGTTAACGGTGCTTGGTAAAAAAGAATTTGGTATCAACTTTCAACCATAGGATCACAATACTAATTAATCTTAACCGGTATAATAGCTCCTTTTTTTGCGTACACATTTGAAAAGTTGTTACCTTTTATTACCTCATGTGTTGATTAACAATTGAGCTTATCCATATCTTTATAATAATCATGCCTCACACAACCTTATAAACTCCACCATTTAACTCGGACCGGTTGTTAAAAACTAAAAAGATAACGCAACTTGCTTAATAGTATTTAGGTTCTTAAGTAATTAGTAGTGGAAAGATGTTGGCCGAGTTTCAAGAGAAATGGCTGATTATTTTGAAGTTACCTTTGAAATTGCTTAATAACACATATTGCTTTTCTTAGTATTTAAGGCTTATTTAAGTGGTTTAATATGTCAAACTTTTCTTTTTTATTTTTTGCATGTCCACCTAATTTGCCTATATAAGGCCGATTTGACTATATGAGTGTGTATGTGTTTATTTTGTTTCAATTTTTTAACTCTAATCTGGTATGTTATAATGGTAATTGTGTTTCTTTTGATGCGTATTTTTGCAGATTTATGCTTCTATAACTCACGACCTCCTTCAGAATTGTGGTTAATTTACCTTTTGTTTCATTTGGATCTAATGATAGGTGTTTTCTTAATCTAGCTAAGCGTTACAGAAATCGGCTATAACTATTTTTCAAAAAATTGCTTTTGTACTTTCATGTAAAGGGGGATGGTGAACGGTGATGCGTCTTCATGAAGAAAAAGATGATGATGACGATGATGAATATATGTGTTATTATTAGTTTTTGAAGGTTAATATGTATTATTATTCATCTTCGATTATATCCGTGTAAAACGGAACTTAAATATAAAATTTTTGATTTAAGTAGTAGGTAAAGTTAAGATGAATAAAATTGTGATCGAAGTCAATAAAAAGAAGACAATATATGCAAACATACCATCTTTGGAAAAAGCTAAGAAAGTAAGATTTAACAAAAATTTTTGATATTCAAGTGGAACCCGAGCTACGCACGGGTATTGTCTAGTTATTATTATGTATGTTTAGAAAGTCTTTGGTTATACATTTCTTCTTCTTCTTTTCCTTTTTTTTTTTTGTTTTTGTGACAAAGTTAAGGTTTGTGATGACGATTGTCGTCCTTAATACTTATATTTTAAGAAATATAAACATATATATGAATAATCTTAATGCTAAAATATAACAACCTAAAGGATAATTGATGAAAACTGATGATAATAACTAGCTAAAATACAAAAATTTTCTATATATTTATACGTGTATCAAAGTTTAATGACAACACAATATTAACTTTTTAGCCAACCTTTAAATTTTATAATTTTGGTTTATTCAAAAGTTACGTTGGAACAAATAACGAGTGATGGTTTTGCCAGCCATTGGTACGCATGTGATGATTTAATGGACACAAACTAACGACCATCCATTTTTGAACTCCCCTTGAAGCAAAAAGGAAACAACGGTCTAGTTTTCTCATATAGAGACAACTAATGGAATGTATGCAAATCGGAAGGACCAAACGTGTAACTTACAATAATGCAACTTATGTGTAACTTACAAAGTTTATTATCAATTTGATCTTGTATATTTATTTAGTTAGCTTAAAATGAAACTGCAATTCACAAACTCTCTTTTAGTCGAGTTACATATAAAACTTAATTGGATTATTTTTTGAAACGTCTACCAATTAACATTTTAGATTTCTTGCAAATTTTACATAGCAAGTCCAATTTACAAAGATTGCTTTCACAATAATGCAGGCGCTTTCACACATAACTTTTATTAGTTTATACTTGAGTTCACACACTACCCCCTTAATGACCAGGTCTTATGCGCATACACGGACAAATACGACAAGGTCTAACCCAGCACGAGAATTGTTATTATTAGTAAAAATATATGGTAGTACTCCCAATTTAGTCGTAAGGATTGATTTATTGTGATATATTTTTTTAAGGCAAATTTGGGAACTACTAATACATACCATAGTATTTTACAAGATTTTATACCCGTATAAATATACGGGTGTCTATAAAAATTTAACAGTTAAACAAAACTTAAATAAGTTCATAACAAAAGTCATGAAATAATATATATGGGGTATGTTTGGCAAGAAGCTTTTAGGAGCTTCAAGTTTCAAGCTTTTAACGAAAAGCTCTTTGCTAATAAAAAACATTGTTTGGATAAAAGAGCTTGAAGCTTTTAAAATGGAAGATAAAGCTCCTTGTTGAAACGCTTCATCCACTAGCGTTTGAGATAATCAAGAGCTGCAAGCTTTTTAACATACCAAATTTACTTATATATCCTTATAAGTTTCAAGGTTGACTATTGCTCCGGTTAATTTTCTTTTCATTTCGTCTTTTAGCAGTCTAGTAGAAAAGGATACTTAATGAAAGATGGGGCCATACTCATTTGGAATCAACTTGAGTTTAACTAAATTTTAAATTTTTACGTACGAGTAAATGTGAAATCAAAGTAGTATTGTATACATGTAAAAAATAAAAGCTTACATTTTTTTCCCGTTTATATATGTATTTAGTTAAGATATTAAGAAAGAATTTGTGTGATATATAGGATTTTGTGTGTGTATTAAGTTATATGTCTATACTTGTCATTTTACACGTTTTAATAAAAGCTACGGCTACTCTGCCAAACACTTAAATATATCTACAAGTTACAGCTACCAGCTTTCAGCTACAGCTACCAGCTATCAGCTTCCAGCCAACAGCTACCGGCTACCAGCTAGCAGCTAGTTTTGCCAAACATACCCATGAAGTAAAATATGTTTGGTTTGTAAAGATCCATTTAGAAATGTATTTAGATAAAAAGTGTAACTTATTGACGGGAAACAAATAAGTGTAAATTAATGAGATTTTTTCTACAAATACTAATGTAAATATTAATTAATATACTAATATACTTGGATGAAGATTAAGAATTTTAATTTAATTAAGTTATTAATGATATCATCAATGTTTAATTTTGAAAAATGGAGAGCTATAATTGATTAATAAGTTGTCTTTTAATATATAATAAAAATCAATTTATCACAATATACAAGTATTACAACAGAATATACAAGTACATGATGTATTTGTGTAATAAGTTTATTAAAAGATGTTGTATTAACATCATCTCTCGACAAATTAAGATTAATACTGGCCTATTAGTTAATTCAATTATCTTTAAACCAACTGCTAGAAACCCGTCATATATATAAAAGAAAACCCCATGCCCCTCAACTTTTTTCAATATACGTAGAACTTGAACTAATGACATTCCTATTATTCATTGTTTGGCTTAATCACTTTGACCAAAAATCATTGATGATTTATTTCAATCTAATGATCAGATATTTATATTAGTCGAACCAAATACAGGTATCGTTTCAGTTGGATAAATAAGTGAAAATCAAATTAAAGTCATCGGTCCGATAGATATTTAAGGTCACTCATTAATCATAAAATTATTAATTATAGTCTTGTTACCTATAAATATATAAAGGGTTTCAAACAAAGTATTAAGAATTTTTGTTAAGGTGCATCAAATAATTATACATTTATCATAAAATTAAGGTGTGAACTTTTAATATAAAAATTTATGCATGTTAAGTGAAACTCTAAATATTTCATTTAACATATATAAATGGAAATATGGACTGCATAAATGCTTTTTTCAAAAGGAAATATTAAAAAATATCCAAACATTTGTATGATCAGATTATTTAGACGAGTATGGTACCCGCGTAATGCGGCGGTAGCGGTAGTGGTGGGGAAAGCGGTCTAGTGGTGTCAGTGATGGTACTATTGGTGGCGGTGTCAAGTGATGTAGATTGATGTAATTGTGATAGTGGAAATTTTTAGAAGATAAATGCTTATTAAAATAAAGGTTTAGAGTGTAAATTATACTCCGTAATTAATTAAAGGCAAAACATAAAAAGTCAAGGGTAATTATGATAATTCAAATGTAAAATTACCTAAAATTAAAAAAATTATTTTTTTTATAAGGGAGTAAAGATAAAGATAAAGAAAAGATAAAGATATTCGTCTTTATATGATACAAAATAAATTCCGTAATTTACACCAACCAATTGTCTATAAATTTAAAATTGTATACATTTGAACTGTTAAATTTAGATATGGAAGCCGTTCTAATATAGTTAATTTTATTATTATTTTTTTTTATTAAAAAATGCTACAAAACTTATCATAATTTAATAAAAATAGTCAAAATAAAATTATAATTTACTTTAAAATAATACCAAATAGCTATTTGATAACAAAATATAAGTTTCAAAGTTTATAACAACAAAAAATAAATTTAAAGTATCATAAAAATGGTTTTTAAAAAAGTTCAAAAAATATAAAAATAAAAAATCCGTTTTACAATACCAGAAATACCATAAAATACCGGTGGTACTGAATAGTGAAAATACTTGACAATATATCAGGCTATGTGAACTAGACGACCGATCAGTATACGGTGTTGATATGTATCGGTATTTAAAACACTGAGTTGTTCTAAAAAATGTATAACAAAATAAAATGAATGAAAATTTAAGATATAGAAAAAATAAATAAATCTTGTTTTGAAAAAAGAAAACAGCAACATCAGAAGCATTTTGAATATTTTGGACAAAAGAAAAACAAAAGGAACAATAATAAAAGTAAAAGTAGGAATTATATATTTTTAGGGGCTCGAGCGTATGACAATATCTAGTCTTTTGTTGTTTTCACTCGTTGAAAGAAAAAAGAAAGTGTTCTACTTTGCTTGCTTATTGAACCAAGCTACAATAAAATCAAACAATTTATTAATCAAAATCATATTCCTATTGCAAGGGCAGATCACCAAAGAATCCACCGTGAATTTAATCCAAGTCAATCATATCCTTTACAATCTTGAATTAATACTAAAGATATTATTTAAGTTCATAAGTGCATCGCGCGGGTCTAAGCATTAGTAAACTAACGAGTGAACGCATGTAACACAATACATATATAAATAGCAAGTGCCAAAGGGACCAAAACAACCAATGGTCCTATAGCAACTAGCCCATACCAATCCGAACAACCCAATTTCCCAAGCTTGATCTCAACCAAATAAACCAACGCAATACTCAAGAACAAGCATCCAGAAACTGATCCAGCGGCCGACGCCAAGATGCCACCTCTTAAAACCCTCAAGTTAACATAAGCAATGGTCCCCTCACTGACCTCTACAAAAGTATCACCATCTTTCGCGGTCCTAATAGCTTGTTTAAGGCCAACAGCAATAAGACTCGAAAACAGAAAGGAACTAAAGGAATATACATGGAATGCTACAAGATTTTCAGCCACAGAAGAAGCCGCCAGGCATGATGAGTCAGATGAGTCAACAAGGGTGTAGCTTCGGTCCATGGGGTTGACTGTGAAACCAAGAAAGAGACCGACAGTGAAGAGGGAATTCACGTTGACTATTCCGTCCAATGCCATGACATGAATGGTGGTACTCTTTAGGTTACGATTGCCTGAGGTGGTGGTGAGGGTGGTCATAATTACTAATTAGATTGATTGTGAAAATGGGTTATAGATATGTAGGTTTGGAAGGTTTTGCTTTTCTTTACAGGCAAGCAAGTGAAGGAGTGCAAGGCAGTACAAATTTACTTAATCTCAAATATTTAAACAAACTTGAAATTGAAAAAAGAACATCATTGACAAACCATTTAAACTTTTAAGTGTGTCATATTTTTATCATTGAGAAACCATTTAAACTAGGCTCCATAACCGAACTTTATTTTTTTAGTTATGAACAAGCAGAAAAAAATTAAAACATTTCTAGACTAGTTAAATGCGTCAATGTTATAGTGAAAACTTTAAGGACCTGTTGACAAATTAGAGGCAACTATCGTCAACGAGCTTAGCTGAAGTTAGCTCCATCTTTCCTCAAGCCTGCACGATTGGGCCTTCACAGTTACTTCTAAGTTCTAAACCAAATGACCCAAAATAATATCGAAAATTTCAAATTCCAATAGCTATAGTTTGTGGGAAGAAAAACCTGACTGTGTCCAGTGGCTCAACTCAAAGGAAAGGATCGTCCCAATTCTGTGGTGTCATATTAGCCAATATTTAATTCAGCCCATTTGGACCTGAAACCATTTTGATACTTTACCCAACCCATTCCAACTCTACTTTTTACCTTAAGTTGCAGAAGGGTACGCAGTTTCTCTGCCCCCAATCATTATCAGTTATTTCATTGAAAACCAAGAATGTGTTCATGGAATGCACAGAGTCATTAACATTTGTTCTATGCTCTTACAAATAAAATTATACCATGTTGAACCGTGAAGATTTACAAATCAACTGCAGTTATCATTGCAAATCCTCCCTCGATATCTGTCATTAAAGTTTGATAGTGGTGGCAAAATGGGTGGGGCATAGGAGTTGGATAAGGTGTTAAAATACGTAAGATCAGATCGGGTAGTGTAGGGTTGAATCAATAACAAGAAGTTCATATGTATCCAAACAGTTATGTTGGACTATACATCACAAAAATATAAATGAAACTCCAACTCCCATCCCTCAAAATATAAATGAAACTCCAAGGGAAGAGAGATCATATGAATATACCCAGGTTGTTGCATTGTGAAAACCAGGCTGAAATGCAAATATTGTCTTGCGCTTGCATTCACTACTGCCAATTTGCTAATTATTGTACGAGTAGTTGGTTTATGATTTGCAGAATTTATCATATACATGACTATGTATTCATAATATCTCAGTTGACCTTGACATATACACTACAAATTAACTAGAACAAAAAATAATAATACTAACAAACCAACTCTGAGTAAGTTTGTATGTCAATGGGGAAAAAATTGGAAGGTACTCGCATTGACAGTAACATGACCCAGATAACTGACATCATAATCATGTTTATATTTTACGCAACACTAAAACTACAAGGAAGAAAGAAGAAAACATAACCATCAAAACCTACATTCTTTGTTACTAAAATACTCCAATTGCTAGGATAACTACATGAAATGTTATGGTTTATCACCTCGCAGATATAACAACTGCACAAGGTTTACTTTCTAGACTATTTGATCAATCTCCTTGTGCCAGCTTTTCCTCATCCACGTCAAAAGCTTTTCTTGCTTGTTTTAATTCTTCATTCATCGACAGCAATTCTGTACACCGGTTTAGCTTTGGCAAGTCCTATAAATACATTATAATGCCAAATAGTAGTTATACATCTACAATCATCTGGCAAGATTAACCAAAAGCTATTTCAAAGAACAGAATACAATTGATATAATTTGAAGGATAAAGAGTACCTTCCGGATCAAAAACAAGAAATCCTCAGTCAAAAGTTTTCCTCTCTTTGATGCAACATCTTGAGCTTTATGAACCTACAATTACACACAAATATAACTTATTTAGTTTGTCAGGGTTTGGGCAAACTTGCCAAAATTATCCAGACAGGCCAAGTATTCTGTATGAATTATCGTTACTATGGATCTAACTGGCAGTGACCTGACAATGTGATTGTTTTTAGCCAATGGTGACCTACCTCTTTGACCCATAACTCATTTTAACTGATTCTTCAAAAGAAGCCATATCCCATTACACAATTCAATCAGGTATCCAATCCCGCCCTACCCACCCATTGGCCACTTCTAGACACGGCATTGTATATTATTTCTTTAAAGACACGGCATTGTATATCTTTTCTTTAAGGACAGATTGCATGCCTTCATCCACTCGTTGGGAGCTGTAGAAGAGCATCCTAGAGGAAATACTTAACTTGGGAATAACAAAACAAAAATTAAATAGGTTCTTACCATATCTGTCACATATTCCACAACAATGTCCTCCATGAGAGCAACAGTCTCAGGCAATGGCTGGAATTTCAGAAAACAAGATCATGTCATACCCAAAAACAAACCCTATATTAGTATATTACCTCTAAGTTCAAAAATGTAAAATTCTATTGTCCATGTAGACATGGTTCAAAAAACCATAGCAAAATGAATAAACAAGTTTCTAACTAACAATTTCAGGCTATTTGTGGAAGGCAGGAAGGCACCGTAAGATCTGCCCACCACTAGAGCATCAAATATGATCGGCAAATGAAAAAACCTATTCATAGACTGCTAACAGTCAAACTATTCAACATCTCCCTAGTACTAATGAACTATATATAGATGTTATACTTATAACAATAATGCAATGAACTCTGCTATCTATGTAAGTTATGGGCTTCTAAAGTCGTGATCTAACTGACGTATGCATAAATTAGTACAGGAAGGATACTAGATAATGAAAAAGGGTAAGTTATTAATCTAAATTTCCACTTGTACAAAGCTGTCTCACTCGCATAAACTTCAATGCAAGTTATAAATGTACAAAAAACTTCAACTTTAGGTTATGATTATGCTGAACAACCAGTACCCAAAATCAGGTTCATGTCAAGTAAGAATCCCGCAAAATAAATGCGTTCTTTTCAAACACGTTATACCAAATTACAGCACCACAATTAACAGGATAAGCACATTGACCTAAAATAAAAACAAAAGATTAAAACTTTTGACATAAAGATTGATGCTTACATTAGAATCGTCTCCAAATCCATACATCATATGCTGCACTGTTCCATCCAACAATAGCCGAAAAAAGAAACGGTTAAATTCACAAACAAAAAATAGACCACAAATATGACAGAGAGGATTTTATGTTTACTCACAATCTTTCTGAAAAACGCCACGTTTGCGTTTTAACGAAGTCTCCGATTTGGATGAGGGTCCTGCTGAAGCATTATTCATCTTATCTCTGCACTCCTTATACTCTGCTGCAGATTTTGAAAAATATTAATAAATGAGGTAGTGCTTTTTCGCATCAGTATAATATGTTTAATCAATACAACGCAAGATTCTCGATTCCTGATGGGGATGGGGATGGGAATCGGAGGTTATATAAGGAACCCTAAATTACAGAGAATAAACCTAAATATAATCTATCTATAAAGAAAAAAAAAAAAAAAGTTCATTGGGGACTTTCATCAAACATGTAGCAAACTTGCATATTATTTAATGGGGGTTTCTTCAATTAGGTATTAAAAAAAGTATGAAGAAAGGAAGAGAAAAGAAGAAGAAAAATACAAAATATTTATTGATTAACAAACACAAGAATAAACAACATATGTTATCAACTAATAAATGTACCTTGATTTTACACTTCAACTAAAGTAGCAAAATATAACGAAAAAATCTATAAAATATTCTACTATCATCAACAATTCTACAGCCAAAGCCCCGAATAGTGATTGGGTGGGAAATACTGGGAAAGTGGGATGTTTTGGACTTACGGTAATTATCGGATACTTTTGTAAAACGTAAATGCGTTAACACTGTATTGTCGAGTTTTTATTAAAAGAAAAGAAAGGAGAAGATTGGATAGGGGAAGAAAGGATAGATAATTACATAAAAAATAAGCATTCTCGAGTTGAAAGAAAAGAAAATAAAGTTGATAGTTAAATGTATTCTTGAGTTAGAACGGAAAGAAAAGAAAGGATAAAAAGATACAATTTTACATTTATAGCCTTGTAGTAATTATATAAGTTTGAAGGGTATAATAATAATTTCACCACTTTTCCTTCAAAATCTTGCCACTTTTGGCAAGAAAGTTTTGGGATCAAAACCTCCTATTTTTCCCTTTCTTTCTCTTCCCTTTCTTTTAAAACAAAAACTCAAGAATACAAAAACAAAAAGTTTCTTACCCTTTCTTTTCTTATCTCTTCAAAATAAAACTCAAGAATGCACTCTAATACATCTTTTTAGAAGCACCTAACTTACGTGCTTCCAAAACAAATTTGTAAAATTAATGTATATTTTCAATCCTTAAGTTTTTTTGAAAATATACATTAACCCTTATTTTACCTTTAAAAGTACCTAAGTTAGGGAAGCATAATAGCTATTCTCAATGTAAATGATACAACAACAACGGTACCCAATTCAGGCGAGCGCCCGAATTTGAAGGAGGTATGATGTAGATAACATTACCCTTATTTTAGGTAAAGAGGCTGCTTCCTAAGGACCTCCGGCCTAGGGCTTTACCCTTGAAAAAATAATCTCAACGGCTTCTCCGAAGAAGAATGCCAGAATCTCTCATATCTAGATCTCTAGAGAGAAACTAGAGAGAGACTCAACGGTTTCAATGTAAATAATCAAAAAGGTATTTGTACAAAAATATATGAAAACTAAGTTTCAAAGATTCATGTACATGAATGTTAATCCACAAAATTTATTTTAAAAACTTAAAATAATTTTTGCAAATACAACACCAAACACCCCTTAGTATTATACCCGTACAATATAATGGAATTAAATAATCATTTTTCTAAACATTTTTATACATTTTGACAAAGTAAATTACAACAAACTAAAAGTTATAAAAAAATTGTTAGAAACTGCTACCACTACTATATTCGTGCATATACTCCTACTTATAAGTAGGGTGAGAATCGAGCCGGGGTGTTCTCAAGCTCGTTTAAGCCGAGTTGGAGATTAATTGTTTCGATCTCAAGGTGAACACAAGCCGAGTTATTGAACTTGGATAGTTATACAAGCGAACTTAGAAAAATTCCTTTTTGGATCGACACGTTCGAAAGATCGTTTGACTATTTAAAAAACGAGTCGAACGAGCTTTATGAGCTAGTCGAGCCTTCCATTACATACTATGGAACAATACTATCTCTTATATAAATAAAACAAAATTGTTTCTAGAAGCTTTTTTCCTATGTGTCATTCCAACATTTTTTTAAAAGCTATTTTTTAAAATTATATGATGTCATAATAGATTTTCTTTTCTTTCAAAAACTATTTTTATATTAGGCCTTATGTCATTTTTTTTCTTTTCATTTTTTAACCTTACTTTTTTTAATTAATACGAAAAACGGTCGACTTTATTCTAACTATTTATTTTTAATTTCATATCTACAATTGATTTATGGTACTTATTTTTTTTTTATCTTTTCATCACCCTAACCGGTTTTATATATTAATGTTCATCTTTACAAGTATGTTATTATCTCAATATCAAATTATAATGTATTGACAACAAATTACATACATAATCCAATATATTTTTCTGTTTTTAATTAAGTGGCCCGGGTTAAACCCGGGTTGATTAGCTAGTGTAACTTACAAATTTGAAGTCTAATTTAAAATATTAAGCCCAAAATATAAAAATTGAAGACCTTTGTATTTTGGGGTATTATACCCATGCTTAACCCATAATTTATTGTTAAGGCAACCGTGAATAAAAACAATCCTAAAGCCCTAAAGTTATGGAAACTCTGACTTAATTCGACTCGTTCTTATCCATGAGGGATAAATGCCCAAAGTTTTGATTGTTGAAAGTTGGACGATACCCATCTTTTTTAGACCAAATATGATCACTTAACGAGTTAACGGCCATCTTTTTAGACCAAATAATGAAGCGAAATAGAAACAGTAGGGAACAAATAATGAAATTGGTATAAACTACAAGGACCATAAATGTAAATAGATTAAATTAAAAAGTAAAAAGGGTAAATAAACCTGTTATTCGGTCCATGCTACAGTAGTAGCGTTTTCACAAGTACGACGCCTTTCTTTCTTTTCTTTCTCTCTCTCTCTCCCATCTCTGGATTTCGATTTTACACAAAATCACAAATACTACTACTACTGTACACAAAATATAACAACAATATATCATATGATCTATTAATATTATTAATTATCTCCAAATTAATCACATAATAATCAACGTCAATTATATCCATCTTCACATATTCAAGGTAACATTCCCCCCTTTTTCTTATCATACATCATACATATCTATATCTATATCTATATATATCTCCTTCCCTCAATTATTCTGTTAAATGCAGGTACTAACTACTAACTTCCATGTGTTTCCCCAAACAACATGCATATATTTACATGTATATTATTATTATATTATTATATATATAGTAACGTGGGTATTGGTTAAATATGCACACCAGGTGTTTGATGAAATGCTAAGATGTCTCCGGTGGTCAAAGTGAGGAGAGCTGAGGTTGCGGCATGCATGACATGTCCGATTTGTAATAAGTTGTTTAGAAATGCCACTACTATCCCTGAATGTCTTCATACATGTAAGTAATCGTTTTTCGGTTACTTTGTTAGTGTTATAGTACTAAAAGTTTGCGATTTTGGGGTCTAATTTAGGTTCTTGTTTCATGGGTCATTTGACATACTCTTGAATTGTTTTCATTTTTTGGGGATTCTATGAGGTCTAAATTGGGGTTTTTTAAAAAGTTTCATTTTCATCATGTGGTTTTCACTTGAATTGCTATATGTGTAATTGTCATTGCTTTATAATTGATGTGGCGCTAAAAAGTTGTGAATTTTGGCAAGGTATGAGGTCCAAGCTAAGTTCTTTTTTGCGGGGTCTTGATATACACTGTTGAATATCAAGACTTTATGATCGTTATGGTACTAAAAAGTTGTGATTTTTGGGAATGTTTTAGGTTTTAAATTAGGTTCTTTTTTCATGGGGTTTTGATATATGTTATTCAAGTGTTGGATGTGGAATCTTCACTATTCTATAATCGATATGCTACTAAAAAATAGGGATCTATGGGAATTTATCATGAGGTGTAAGTTAAGTTCTTTTTCACTGGGCTTTGGCATTATTGCTTCAATTGTTATGTGTACGATCATCACTTTTACGATTTTTGTGGTACTAAAAAGTTGTGATTTTTTGGTAATGTGTGAGATTCTATTAAGCACCTCCTTAACAATACAATCTATCCCTGATTGAATTCAATTTATGTTGCTAGATGTAATTTGCAGTATATTTTTGTAATTTTGTTGTATGAATCATTTAGAGGTAAAGGACAGAGGTTGAAGATAAAGGCATGATATTGGATTGCCCCGAGTATTGGTTTCCCCTATATTTGTATGACATTTGATTGCTGTGTTTTTATGCTACTTATATAGCCTTTTTACGACTCTGTGTCTTCTAATTGGCTTCCAGGGTTTCAACTAGACAAAGAAAAAGAAATACGATTAATGAAAAAGTGATCTTGTGTTGTCTAAGTGTGTTTAAGAACCGAAATCAGTACATGATGCCTCTGTTTCATGCGGGCATGTGAACACTTAGTTGTAGGGTATAGGGTTCATTGTAGATGGCTAGGTCACAAGGATATCACTTTTTTGTTATTGCTATTATGTTAGTAACATGTATCTTCAACGTTTGCTAGATTTTTATTTCTTTTACATGCTTCCTGAAAATGTTATTTACCTTTATGCAATTTGTACATCATCCAGTCTGCAGGAAATGTATTCGTAAAAAGCTTGTAGATGAAGAACTTGAATGTTGTCCAATATGCAATATCGATCTAGGTTGCGTACCTTTGGAGAAGCTGAGGTGCCCTTTCTCCCTCTGAAGAAATATTGTTGCTATGCTTCTATTAACTGTTATAGTTATGTCAGATACAATGTGCTTGTTGACTGTTGCCTGCAAATAAATTTGAAGGTTTTTGCAAGTCTGTAAAATATAGGTAACCAAATTCAACATATATAGTTAATCTATCTGGTTCAGATACTTTCAGGTCTGCTTTACGTGTTAATTTACCACCTTTGTTAAACTTCTTCCATTAGCAGTGTAATCACAGTGTCATAGTTTTTGTTGGGGTTATTCTGTTTTATTTTAATACTTTAAAACAAATAGATATCTCATGAGCAATCTTCATAGATATAGATATATGGTATAAGGTACATACCTGTTTAGCATTTTGCTGTCTTAAAAAAGCTGAATCCCATAGCTCAGTGAAGTTGACATTTAACTTTTTATTAGACAAAAGTGTAGCAGATTCTTGTTAGGCCGCATCCTTTTACATAATTCTGACCGATTGGATCTGCTATTTCATTAAGAAAATCAGTAGGATCATAAATAATGATTATATTTTATTCATGTTACCCATAATCATGTGCTGCATGCAATCCCAATGACACTTCATTTCCGTAGTTGAACTTCATTAATGTGACTATGGGCTAGTTTATGTAAAGTTTATGTGGTGGGTGTTCATAGACAAAGCCTCCCATACAAGAACTATATTAATACGCCGTCTTTACTGTGAAAGTACAAGGAAATCCGGATAAACCAAGCCATAATAAGACCCATTCATAAGTGAATGCGTCGATATTGCTGCCTCTAACCAATAGTCCACTTGGACTCTGCGAAGGCTAGTGAAATTCATTTGGGATGAAGCCATTGGTTTTTTACAGCATCAAATCATACATTGAACAAAATTGATATAAAAGGGTATGATATATGTGAATTGTAATGGACAATCACATTAATGAAGTTTTTTTTTCTTTGATATTCATTAAACAGGCCCGACCATAATTTACAAGATGTGAGGGCCAAAATATTTCCATATAAACGGAGAAGGGTGAAGGCCCCTGAAGTTATGCCTTCTGTTACTTTACCATCAAGGCGAAAAGAGAGATCACTATCATCTCTAGTAGTCAGCACACCAAGAGTGTCAACACAACCCACAATGACTGGAAAAAGGTCGAGAGTTACTTCAAGGAAGAAATCACGTGGTTCAAGTTTCTCAGCTGAGAAATCTGTTAAGAAAGAAGATGACTCTGATGAAGATTGCCAAGAGAGTTCCAGTTCACAGGAGACATCAAACAGGATCAGTCACAATTCAAAGCAGGTAAACAAGATTAATGATTTTGAGAGGTCGTAGAATGGCGGCTTGTGTAATCTGTGTAGTGTGTCAAATGGCTTTGGGATAAAATGGGTGCATTTTGGTGCTACTTAAAACAGGTCTTGTCTGATAGGGTTGGGTTGTTTTGGTTGACACATATTCACTTTCTAGTCGTCTTTTCAGTTTGCTAAATAAGTAATATATTAGTTATCATTAGAAGTACTGATTTTTTTTTATGAAGTTATTTGGGAGGTTGTAAGCACCTCAACAGAATTTTTGGCAGAATGTAATCTGTTTGACTTGAAAAAAATTATAACCATTTCAACATTTAGGTAATGGTCAACTTGACGCCTCTGATTCCGAAATGGGTTCAGGTGAAAATGAGTGCTTATAGTGCGGGGGGACAGGAAGACAAGTCTGGTCTAGTTTGATTGGGCTGACCTGTCACATCCTTTTTGTCGATTTCTTATAAGTTTGATATCTATCTAAAAGAAATATTACATGATATAGTAGGGTTCCCACTTAAGCAACTTGGGGCATTTAACCCATCTGATTCTTTAGAGATAAAGTATAACCCATGACCCATTTTAGATGATAGATCAAAATTACTGCCTCCAATTCTGACAAAGGAGTTGGGTGTAAACAAGTACTTTTTGGTACGAGTGAAAACAGCTGGTCAGATTGGGTTACCCACCAACGCTTTACTGTAATTTAGTAAATTGTTACATTGATAACTTTTATGAAAACTTTACCTGTTCAATCTATTTTCTTTAATTAAATAAATAGTTTTGTAGGCTGTTATCATTGAACTTTGAAAACACTACAGGGAAATTCTATCCCATTTTCTGGTATTTGGGTCAAAATTACCACTTATAAATCTGATAATGTCCTCATATTATTGGACTCAGAGATCACTATAGTTACTTCTGAAAATCTAATTTTATTGTACTCAGAGATCATTATATTTACTTCTGAAAACTATCTGTATTCTTAATGAGAGATAACAATAAACTTGCAGAATTCTTTGACCGCTGAGCCATTTGGTCATCTTCCTAGTGAGGAAGAAAAAACAGGTGGTGAACCATGGAAAGGGAAAGTTGACTGGAAACCTTTGAATGATCTTGTGGAAGCAGCAAATAGGAGTAAATCTTCAAAACTTACTTCTCAGGGGTCCATAGCCAAATTACAACCATCGTTAACCAACAAAAGTGACGGGCATATGCAAAAAACTAAAGGGAAAGACCTGCTACAGAGATTAATTAATGAAGATGATAAAGAGGTTACGGAATCAGTAAAACCTAATAAGTTTAGGAGGAATCGCAAAAACAAGTCAAATGGTTTAGAAGATTCAAGTGTCACTACTGCCCAAGCTATTTTGGATGCTGGTACCAACAATATGGCCCGTGAGAAAAGAACATATCCTATTTGGTTTCAATTGGTGCCATTTGAACAACAGTGAGGACTCCATCTAGGCTTTAAACCAGTAGTCCTAGTCTAAACCTTTAGTAATAGAGGTGGAAAGATGGGTGGGTTAAGTCCTGGGTACAAACGGGTTCAGATTGAGACGGGTCAGGTCATAATATTATGCAGAACATGCTGGGTGGGGCTCTGTTTTTATATTTTTGATGGATCATTAATACTTAAAACCATTAAGTATGATTATAGAAACGATATTACTACCAGAAGAATAATCTATGAATAGAATGACAGAGACTTTGGGCAACTTTCAACTTGTTTGAATCTTCGACCCGTCGGTCATTTTCTTGTCAAGCCAATTTTTTATTTAACCTTCTAATATTAAACACGATCGGGATTTGATCCATTCTTATGTTCCTAGATTGCCACCTCTACTTACTACCTACCCTCTTGGAATGGATTACACTATTTTAGTCACTTATACATGTTTCATTTTGAACTTTACTTTTCAGGGAAGGGGAACCCTTGCGCCAGATAGAAGGGCGTTATGTCAAATTGAAGTGAGTTTTCTTTTTCTGCTGTTTATGTCCAAAGCTCCATGTGTTGTGATTTGTGAATATCTGCATATCTGCTATTGGTTCGACACTATAATCTTTGATTTAGGGTTTGTAATAATTCTAGCGTTGTTGAAGAAAATGTACGCCTTGTTTTAGGTTTTGCGGTTTGTCTAAAAGTAGAAACTCAAACAACCAAAGTACATTTATTGTAATCTAATTATGCGTAAATAGGTAATTTTTTCATCTAGATGGAGCTGGATCGATGCAAACAAACCTTTGGGAGCCTGAAAGATGCTAAATGCTTTTGTATGAAGTTCAAATA
The DNA here is from genome assembly GCF_010389155.1 of Erigeron canadensis. Lineage (NCBI taxonomy): Eukaryota > Viridiplantae > Streptophyta > Magnoliopsida > Asterales > Asteraceae > Erigeron > Erigeron canadensis. The sequence goes on along the minus strand of NC_057769.1, from coordinate 6,930,012 downwards.
AAATGGACCTAAATGTAATCAATCAACAACGCTAATGAAGGGGAAAACTGAAAACAAATTAGAAATAAGACAAATGAAATTTAAATTAATAAACAGGAATCTGCATGACCCTGTACATATTGATTTTCTGGCTTAACATTGATGTCTGTACTTTGCCCAAATTATTAGAATAAACAGAAATATTTGCTTTTTACAAACCTTTTGGCCTTGACTAAACTAGTTTAGATGCTCTTCTATTTATCATAATACTCAAGTAATCTGATAGGAGTACTTAAAACTGAGAAAAGAGTGATCTTGTCCATGAACACAATGGGACTCACTTGGTCAAAGGTCCAAACAGGTAGTTTTTATAGTAATTAACATTTAGTAAGAGTCAAGTTTGGTTGAGGCTAAATAGAAAATTTTCTTTCTTCTTGTGATCTCTATTAATAATTTATGTTTTAAATATAGTTAGGATAACTTTGTGGTTACGGTGAATATCTCATTTCTGAATAAATGATTTAGCGAATACATTTGGGAGAATTTACTGTGTATGATCTATTAAATCCGTTTCCATTTTATTAACACAGATATTCATTGTTGATTTTTAACCTTAAAAAAATCATGGTGTGCACATGAATATGAACTTGGGAACTTTTTGGGGGTTTCATAGTTACTCAACAGAACTCCCAAGAGTATTTGTGTTAACTCCATAAAAGGAACTTATATCTTGATTTCACTTATTTAAGAATATAATGTTTTGCGAGTTCAGTCCATTTTCTTGAAAATGGGTCGATTTGGATTTTATTTTAACTCCCACTGGTAAAAGAGGAATTTTTTTTGGACTCAGCCACGTGGGTAAAGTAGAAATGTGTCAAGTTGGTTGATAGTCACCCAAAGTGTTCTCTAATGCTTAAGAGTTAAGACAAACTATATCTGTTTTTATAATAATAGGAGTTAGGACTGACACTTACCCCTTAACAATACCCAATATATAGGGCTCTCAAACCAGTTGGTGATAAAGTGAGTAACCATATGCTTATATATGCCTTAATTTCTTACAACTTCCTATGGGGATAATGGGATTTGCACTACATGCTTGATGACCTCTCGTCGTGCCACTTGTGTCGTCCGCGTTTAAGTTAGAACCATAACTCTGATACTACTTGATAGGACCACTACTTTACCGATTACAAATTTACAATGCCCAACACATAAGCCTTGTTTAATTACTCTGTTAATGTTCTGTAACTATCTATGATTGTAGTTATTTAGGTAAAGGTGACTAAAGAGGCGGGAGGTAACGGGTTAAAATGGGTTTGAGTTGAAATGGTTTGTTTTAAGTTGGGGTTGCAATGTTGCATTGACCTGCATACATCTTATTGTTCATTCTCTGTCAATAGTTGGTGTATTATAGATTATTACAAAATTGTGTTACTGGAATAAGAGTAAAGTATAAAATGATTTAGAAGGCTGTAAGCATTAACAATACTCTTTGGGCGACTGATCTTTTTGATCCCTTTCTATTTAGGTAAATTTTTTTATTTGACTCAAATTGTTGGTCATTTTTATGTTTCTATTCTTTTACTTTTTGCCATAATTGGTACTTGATCACTTGTATACTTGGATATTAGCCTGCATTTATATGTTTATATATAGCAATGAATATTTGTTCTCATTGTCTGATTTGATTTGGTTACAGTGATGGAAATGTACCTATTTCGATTATCCAAAAGCTGGTGATGAACAAATTGGCTCTTCCCAGTGAACATGAGGTAAGTCAAATTGGTCATTTCAGAAATTAGCATTTGTCAAGTATTTGAACATGTGAGTATTTGATCAATTATAATTTTGAAAAAATGTGAGTGTCTGATCAATTACGATTCTGAACAAAGCACATTCAAACACTTACCTCTAATGCGCATTTTGCTACAATCATCTTTTCTGGTTATTATAATCTCATAATAACTTTAATAAATATAAGTGAAACTCACATTTTTGTGCATGTAGGTTGAGCTTAGATGCATGGGTAAGCTAGTCGTACCCACACTGCAGTTACGTAATTTGATGGAGCTGTGGCTACAAGCTCATTCGGACATAATAACAGCAAAAATCGGCTCATCTGCACAAGAATTTGTCATGAAAATATCATATGCAAAGAAGGCTCCAACTCTAGCCCCAGCCCCAACCCCAACCCCAACCCCACAAACATCATGAATGCCGATGAATTCAAAGGGAAACAGAACGTGAGAATCTGGCTGTTGTGTTGGTTATAGTTGATATAGTTTATGAGATTATAGTTAGTACCTGGTAATTTCTTAATAGATTTTTGGACTATTGTTCAAAAACTCTTTGAATGTGTTATGCCATTATTCATATTGGTGAAATTTGGCATTTTATTAAAATCTAGCTTTGACTAATGTTGTCGATCAATTATTGTATTGTTTTGGAGGTGGCAACATGGTTGAGGACGACATGTTGGGTAACTGGTGAAGCTGTTAAGCTTTCGTACGTTACCCCCGTTTAACCAATTCTACCCACTATTCTTAAGATAATTTATATATTTCATTTTACTTGTTTGACATGTTAGATATGAAAGATAAACCCGAATGAACACGATAATAAGTAAATTGGTTGAAATTGCAATCTTCAGTATTAATCAATGGATCTTTGACATAAAGTTAACGTCTATTGTCACCAGAAACTATGTTCTTCATTGCATCTTTATCTGTTTATTGTACACCGGCACACCGAGATGATTCAAACTTGATACCATATCTTTCCTCCATATATCGATAACTAAAAACTTTATAAACAAACTTCCTCAAAAAGGCATTAAATTTCTTTACAAGTAATCAACTTTAATTCATAAAACAATTACAACATAACAATCAAATTTAGATTCCAGTGATACCAAATTCAGCAAGAATAGCCTTGCAGCGAGGGTCAATTTCCTTGACCATGAATCCAATTGGATTTGCCAAACGGGTATTCCCTCTAACTCCATTCTTATCAGTCAACGAAACCCGAGCACTGCTCTCATCATCCATTACCTCTGGGCATTTACTATCTGGGCTTTCTGTAACCCGAACTTCACATATCTCCTCTTCATGATCCCCTTTGGCCGTGAGCTTATACATCCCATTAGTATCGCTGGTCCCCTCAACTTTAGTGGTTTCAGCCCCTGATTCTCTTTGACGACATGTTAGGGCAACTTTTGTGTTGGGGACGGGGTAGCTGATATTGATAGGGAATTGAATACGGCATGGATCACAATATACTTTTCCTTCCACCGTGAATGATTCTCCGTCTGTGGATGGTGCGGATGGAGTGGGAGAGGAAGGGGCCGGTGCAGGGGAGGTTATTGTGGAGTCCCCACGACAGGTGACCGGCCCCACGATGGATAGAATAGTGCAGAAAAGGGCCAAAACTGCAACGTACTTTGCCATGTTCTTTCTTGTTTTGAGTTTAGATTTTGTTCAAAAGGAGGGTAAATTATGAAGTTATAATATTATGGTGGTAAGATTAAATGGAGGGAATGAGAATGGGATCTTTTGATAGGAAGGATTGGGGTTGAGATGAAATAGCGGGAAAGACAGTTAGCTTTCTATCTTTAGAAAGTTGCACAAGGGTCTAGAATAGTGGATATTATTTAGCTTTTATTTGTAACCATGAATCTAGGGATGTTATATGATATCTCAAGCAAAACTAAAATGGTTTTGGGAATTAGGTGGAGAAATAATATCAAAACCAGTCATAATTGATCAAACCATCATCAAAATGATATAGTGATGAATTGCTTTAATGAATTCTGGGCTTAAAACTTGTGAGGTAAACATCATGGATGACTAGAAAAAAGGTTGAGAAAATGACATGGATATATTTTGGTATACTCAAATATATTTGAGTCAAAAAAATCGTCATCCTACAAGGTAACTTAGTGTCCATACGAGCCAAACTAAAGCTTGTTTGAGGACTCCTAGTGCCACAAAGAGTCGCTCGTTATAGGCGGCACATCATTGTCACCGAGTCAACATCATTAGGTGTGATTCGTGGCGGAGCCAAATGTGATTTTTTTATAAAAAAAAAAAAACTCCTTGTCACATATTAATGGTAAAGAAAGAAAAAATAGATCTCGAACTATTGGTTGGTTAGTGGTGTATCGTAAATGTTGGAAATGATTAATGGTGAATTAGTAGTGAGAGAGGGTTTTTTTTTATGTGACTCTCATGTGACAGCTAACAATAATTACAGGTGACTAGTGGTAGGGGGGGGGGGGGGGGTTGGCAAATGTGATTTTTTAAAAAAAACCCTTGTCACACATTAATGGTTAAAAATGAAAAAATATATCTCGAACTATTGGTTGGTTAGTGGTGTTTTATAAATGTTGGAAAGGATTAGTAGTGAATTAGTAGTGAGAGAGGTTTTTTTTGATGTGACTCTCATGTTAACCGCTAACAATGATTAAAGGTGACTAGTGGTAGAAGAGAGGGAGGGGGGGGGGGGGGGGGGTTAGGAGTGTTCTTAGAACATTTGTAAAGTTTAGGTAAAATAGATGATATGACAAATCAAATGAGGTGAAAGTTTTAAGAGCTTGCTCAGTGAAAGATCTCGGTAAAAATGGATTCGATGGAATGGATCACCGATTGACATTATTGTTTTGTTTTTCTCCATAAATATGACATAGAGTGAAATGAAATTTCATTATTTTTTTTTCCCCATAAAAATAACAAAGTATTTGATGAGAATGTGAGACTAATATATGTATATGTTAAATTCATACATATTAAGTTGATATATATTAGTAAATCATATAAATATAAACTAGTTTGTATATTGTAATGGTTTTCATTAAAGTATTAACATAGCAAAGAGTGATATTACGACTCTTTTTTTATTTACTTTTTTTCAATTAAGGTAATGGTTTTAGTTTTAATGTACTTTTATTTGATATAATGACATATGTTATTTTTATTTTAATTAAATAAATATGGGGTTAAAATGTAAAAAAAATGGTGAATAGTTAAAGATGATCTTAGTGTCACATACTGCGGTTGAACAATATGCAACACAAACTAGCGCTTGTTAGTGGGCTCGTGATATACAAATACAAAATGTAATAGAGAGGTGTTTGTTTTAGTTTTTCTTAGATGGCTTATAGCTTATTTTGTTTTAAATAAGCTAGTCTAAGTGTTTGGATGAGCTGATAAACTTATACTTTTCAACTTATATAAGCTCTTTTTTAGAAGCCAACTTCATGAAGTTTTTTTTAGCTTTTATTGTTACGATGAGGGGATTTCCTTCAAAAGCTTCATGATAAGTCAATCCAAACTCACAAGAACATCTATCAGCAATAACTTTCTTTTAGTTTGCAACCATAAGCTAAAATTGATGGGCTAGGCCAAACACTCCTCAAGTGCTAATACAAATGAAACATAGCGGTTGAAAAACTCAAATGAAACATAGCGGCTGAAAGACGATCAGTGAAATGAACTCAAAAAAGTTGTTGGTGGGAGTATAGTAAAAAGTTTTCCATTTAGCATAGTTGCCTAACTCGTGATAACGGGATTCGGTTTAAACATCTTTTATTTCTTTTTTTTTCAAAGGACAAATTTGGATCACTGACGGACCACTGGAGTATCACCGTGTCACCAAGGTACCACCTCATTATATTCCCACTAGGTATTAATGGGAATACATCAATTCAGAAAAAAACCCGATATGAGAAAACCCACCTTATGGTTATAAGGCTTTATCCCACCACCAAAATGACACTAGGCTATTAAACCACTTATGGGTTTAAACAATTAACTATCTGTTTTTAAATCGCGAATTTACTATATAACAAAGAGCATGGGTATGAACAGTGACAGGTAGTTGCATAGCTATCTGTCAGCCTGCTTGTTTTTTTTTTAATTAATTAAATAAATTAGTTATATGTCATTCTGTTTGCTTATTGTTTTAATTAAATAAATCAGTTACCTGTCAGCCTGCTTGTTTATTGTTTTAATTAAATAAATCGTAGATATTTAATATGTCAAACTTTTAAGCAACTTATATTTAAGGTTGTTTTGGATTTTGTTTATCTTTATTTTCTAATTGGCTCATCTATATATTCTATAATGGTTTTCTTTGTTTTGTTTTTTAGATTGTTTTAAAAAATAAATTATGTATTTAATATGATAAAGTTTTAAGCAAGATTATTATAATTTTTTTTATGGTCTTTTTTACATTTTATTTTTTACGTTTCACCCCGTATTATTGTTCGGCTTTTACCACGTTGTTTTTTTTTTTGACGCAGCTGCAAGCCCGTCTAATATTTCTTAATTGTAGTTATTTAATGTCAAACCCTTAAGCACCTTTTATTTAAGGGTTTTTTTTTCTTTGATTTAGATTCTTTTAAAAAATAATTTATGTATTTAATATGACAAAGTTTTAAGCAATATTAATTTATTGCTTTTTTATGGTTCTTTTACATTTTATTTTCCCCGTATTATTGTACGGCTTTTATCACGTCGCAATCCTTTTTTTTATTGTTGGTATTTGCCAATTAGATTTTTTTTTAATAAAATAAAACATGTGTATTTTTCTATAACACTACAAACTTTTGAATGTCATTGTAATATTTTTTTTTTTAAATAAATATATATTTAATGTGTCAAAATTTTTAGCTAAAATAACAACAATAACAAAACATTTCTATCACGGAGAAGATTGCGGTATTGTGATAGCAACCTTAAAAAAAATAGATAAACGTGACAACACGTAAAAACCGATGCCGCCCAATAGGTGTGATACTCTAGTGTAAAAATCCGAAAATTACAAAAAAAAAAAAAGAAAAAAAAAACAAACAAACAAAAAAAAACTAAAATTAGCTTTACCTTAACATAAAATAAAATAGAAAAAAAAAATTATAAAACAAAACCCAAGTCGATATAAAAATAAGTAAATAAAAACACACAAACCGTCTCTCAGGTTCACAATTCGATCACCGCCTGCGAGGGTTTTCAGAGCTTTCCGTCCGTCATCTCAGCCGATCGGAAAAATGGTGTACATAATCTCATGGGACGATTTCGTTGAACAATCCGTACAGTTATTCCGCTCTAATCCCCATGACGTAACGCCCTTTTTTTTTTTTTAACTTTTTCTTTCAGATCTAAATAATTTATTTATTTATTTTGTTACTGACTGTAAAAATAAATTCTGATTCACAGACTCGTTATTCGATGAAATACAGACATTCTGATGGTAAATTAGTCCTTAAAGTTACTGATGATAAACAGGTATTCTTTTACTCGTACAATTTTTTATTTTTTTATTTTAATTACATAAAAGATAGTAATGTTGTTATGTGAAAAAGTTTAAATTTTTTTTGTTGGGTTTTTTTTCTTTAGTGAAATTTGTACAAATTTGATCATCTTAAAGTGATGTAAGTTGTTAGTTAATAAATGGGAATGTGCAAAACTAGGGTCGGAACCGTAGCGAAACCGAAACCGTAGCTAGATACCTTAGTAAGTTTTATAGCTAAAAAATTGTAGTAAGTTGTTAAGAATATGTTCCACTTTAGTACGAAGTTCTATTATACGTAAGCCGACTTTTAGCGGTTCTACTATAGTATCCAGCATTCCGATAATTCGATTTTATGTTTCCGTTTGTATCTTTGTTGGCGTGATATTTATAGAAATTGCTTGCCACATCAGCTAAAATAACGCTGAATATTATAAATATGAAATAACAATATTTGGAAGCTGGATACACACAAGAACAATATCTAAAGTTGGATGCATACTGTATATTTCGGGATATAATTGAATGCATTTAAAATATTTAACCAACCATTAAATTGTTTTTGACGTAAGATAGATGTGTATTAATCTTTGTTGCTAAAAGAAAGTATTTCTCCTTTACGGTCTAGGTTTAAATTTTAAACCTTTTATTTAAATTTTTAGTTCATGAATCCATTTTGGTGAAAAATTTTAGGCTACTTTTGCCAGATTAAGTTTTTAGTTATTTCAGGGATGGTAGAATTGCACACTTCAAATAGACAAATAGGTATTCTTATTTTCACTTTCGTTTTCACCAAAAATATAGTTAATGTTGTTGTGTGTGTTTACAAGCGTCTCTTGTTTATTGATGTAGCTACATAAATTTAGAGCTGATTAATTAAAGTGAGTAAAATTCTCTGATTATCGCAAAGGGGGTTGACAAAATATAAATGGGTTTGAAACTTGCCAAAGGCAAGGGAGGAAGTATGTTTGTGATCCAGTACTTGGGATTTAGGTGTTTCCATTCACTTACACTTTTTGACAATATGGTGAATAGAAGAACCTATTGATACGACATCTACTTATTAGATGATATCGTTTTAGATTAGGAGTATGTATTCAGGAATCTTTACTATTAGTTAGTTTCCTTTATTACTAATAGCTTGTTACTAAAGCAATAAGATTATATAGACCAGAGTGATAATTTATATGTTGATGAATGATTATCGAGTCTTTGACTTTTAGGAGATCAGTGTTTCTTGAATTACAGGAATCCATTTATTGTTTTCTTTGTTTATCAATACGATTCAGCCTGGTTTGTATCATCTCTATTGTTGAGTTACTATGTATCTGAAAGAGCAAGTCCAAAAATGTTAAATCATCTAGTTAAATTGCTGTCCGGTATATTCTGTAGGGAGAATTATACACATAGCTGAGTTTGTTTCCAATTTTGGATTATAAGTGTAAGTATAGAATTGCATTATCAGGCAAAGCTTTGAATACACCTTTTTATTGACTATGAGGATGTTAATCACTTTCTTGAATATGTAAAAGACCCTTAATTAGATGAAATTCCAATTGCCTGTCAGTCCAAAAGATGTATTATGAATTACTTCTCAAGTATTGTGGTCATGTGACATTATAGGCACCATATAAATACTCTTTTGGATGAATTTGATATTTTATTAGTGACGATAACTGAAGCTAGTAGTTACATCATGTAACGTAAGAAGCTTTATAGACATGCTAGTTAGATATGTGTTTTGGTATGAACTATCTAGGTGTATACACATTGGCATATTAAATGAAAATGCTACTCAAGATTTCAATTGAAGTCATTTAAAAATTGAAATAGAGTAGTGCTGCCATCTTAACAACTGTTAATCTGGACTTAACTATGAGACTCTACATCAGTATGCTTGATAGGGTCACATCTTAATGGGGATAACTAAAAAGTTACCTCACTCTTTGTTCTCTGGTTATTATTACAATTCTTATCTTAGAGATATGCAGAACTCCATTGAGGGACTTTTTACTTGACATCAGCAAAATTAATTAGTTTTCTGAGTATTTAGAATAATCCAATGACAAAAGCTTTATAGGGATATATCAAAGTGTGAAAATTTTGGCCATCTAAATATAAGTGTAAATGGCTTGTGTATATAGAAAAATTACCATATTGCAGCTTACCATTTTTTCATCTCTACTACTCTCTATGCTGTGCTTTTACATGTGACTTATAAGTCTTGTGGATAATTTTGTTTCAGTGTCTCAAGTTTAAGACGGACCAAGCACAAGATGCTAAGAAGATGGAGAAGCTCAATAACATATTCTTTACCCTCATGGCTCGGGGTCCTGAAAGTATTATCCTTTCTCGTTTCTTCTTTAGCCATTTTTTTACTGTATATGGTGTTATCTTTTGCTAGTTATTTGAACTCTATAAACTACTGCAGCACATGTATAGGGGTAATGGATTCAAACAGATCAAATTTAGTACGGGTCAAAAGGGACGGAATGGGTGACCCTCTTATCTCAGTTTGTTATAAACAATCAGTGCATTCATATGTTAACAAAAACAACAATACTACAACTACAATAGTATAATATACATATTGAATAAGAACAATTTAGGAGGTTGTATGTGTTGAAAAAAGACATTGGAGTTTGGACAACCTTCAATCCCTTTGCGCATTAAAGAAGTTTCTCTTCTAAATAAACTTTTTGATATGGCGAATTTGACTCATATAATATAAAATCTAACCTGAATCGACTTATTACTATAAGTAAAGGGTTCAAAAGTGCCACCTCTAAAGACTGAACATGAGGTATTAAGAGAGGTAAAAGTCATAAAACCAGAGAAGGTTTCAACAAAATTTTGAGAAACAAAATTGATTTAAACAAAATGCCAACTCTGTTTGTCCCATAAGAACATTGTTTTGGATATATCATTTGATGCAAATGTGGGCTTATAGTCAGAAATAACAGAGACCAAGACCGGTTTTTAGTTACGTTCTTGATATATTTTGTGGTAAGTCATTAACTTATTTCTTCTGCAGCTGATATAACTGAAGTCACTGGGAAAGAACAAACAGCACAACCTGCAAAGAGAGGAAGGGGAAGGAAGCAATAACTTGCGTTACAATGTGCAGGTTTCAAGTCATTGGATTGTTGGTTTTCTGGACTTCTCAATGGTTTTAACAAAACCCTATTTCTTTAGATATTCAAAATAGTAAAGTTAGTTCTTTTTGTGATGTATGAATTGGATAGATTGAAATGCAGAATCCGAGTCTTATTTTTAAATGGAAGTTTTCTTTGACCATTTTATACTATTATAGATCTTATATGTGTGTATTAGTTTCTGCCTTTCTGGGCTATAATTGTTCCACCATTCTAAAGCATTAGAAAAGCATCTCTTATTTTCGTGGAACCGATTTGAGCGAACCAAGATTGTTTTATGCCATAACTGGGATGAGTAACGGTTAGAAATTCCACAACCAGTTTTTAGTATACGATTATATGAAATATTTTACTATAGCAAGCAAAATGGACAGGCCAGACAGGTTGAGTTACAGCGTTATCTGTGGTTAAGGTTGGCTGCTTTTCTGTAATTCTATTTCTAAATATTTAGTCAAATCAGTTCAAATGACAATATTTATTTAGTTTGGGATATGGAATTTTCCTTTACAAAGTTAATGGTTTGGCCCCTCCTTTAAAGTGGTTGCCAAATGCCAAAAAATGTGTGGGGAATATGATTTTGAAGTTGAAAAATCATATTCTCAGTGTACATGCCTTGTTTACCTTTCAAATCGAACCGAAAAGGTAATAAATTAGTGTCTTGCCAATCGTAAGATTGTGGCTTCTAGTCAGGAAGTGGATATGTGTAGTGTGTGTGAGTCACTGAGTTCGCCTCGCCATTTAGAAGAATACATTTGACATTGATGAATGTTCCTGATTGAACAATACAGTCAACCAATAGAGTTAAGAATTTTAGTACGAAGTACTGTAGTATTCTTTTATTTTGTCTTTTATATGCAATACAAATTTGTATAACATGACAACATCAATTATAGGCTACAAATGGTTTGCCCAACTAATCAAGTTGGGAAAAATTGATCTTTACCCCACCCAAATCATAGTTTACTGTCAATTATTTCCATTATCCTCCAAAAACATTTCTTTTAAATTTATATGATCATCAGATTATAAGTTTTTAAAACCTATAAAGTATTTATATGGAGATGTATAAACGGATGAGGTTTTTTCAATTCAGGTTATATAGATGAGTTTTTGATTTGACATATACGGCCTAACTCGGTATCCCGGCCATGACCATCTCAGAACTTTTTTTCTAGTCACCCCAAAATATCTACCCTGTGAGAATGAAACTTGAGACTTCTTGCGAAGGTATCAGGACACGTGTTAGCAACGAAATTCATCTATGGGAATGTATGTCACATCCATCTTTGGATCACCATTCATTGATTGCGACTGAAGTCCTCACTCCTGTGCTGCTATGTTAACATAACATTCTTCTCTACATTCCATTCTCCTTTTTACTCTGTCCCATTAGCTTTCATCGAGAACATATTTTGAACATTCTTTGAGAACATATAAAGACTCATATTCTATAGTTCTTCAACAGTTACACATCCACTAGAAAAAGGCATTCTCTTTGTTTAGCTATCAAGATTGTACTTTCTTTGTGTTGTAACTGATTTTTTTGTTTTAACTTTTAACTTTGAAAACTAGTTACTTCAACATGGAAGAGGTTGAAGCAGCTAACAAAGCTGCTGTTGAGAGTTTTCATAGACTTATAAGTCTATTATCCCTAGACCAAGATCATGTGCATCATAAGAAGCTCATTGAATCAACAAAAGATGTTGTGATTGGATTCAAAAGAGTTGTATCTATTCTTGATAATGATTTAAGTCATTCAAGAGTGCGAAAATTCAAGAAACTTCAAACACTTGTTCCTCAAAACATACTTTTAGAAAAGGATCATCAATCTTTACCAAAACCCTTTCAAGATGTTGTCAAAAGCAATTATTCAATAGGAAACTCGATTCAAATTCCGCAAAATATCCCTTTTTCTAGTTATCAATTCTTCCAAAACCAACAAAAGTACCAAGTTAGACAGCCGGCTGAGATGATGTATAGGCAGAGCAACAGCGGATTTACTTCAAGTTTTGATAGCTCAACTTGCACCCCTTCGATGTCATCCAATAAATCTTTTGTTTCTCCGTTGAGTATGGAAGGAAGCGTGGCTAGTTTGAGTGGGAGTTCGATGAGTTTGATGGGATCATCACGGTTAAGTGATCAAGAGACATACCAACACAAAAGGAGGTGTTCGGATAGAGGTGATGTTGGGAGCTCTATTGGTAGTAGTAGATGTCACTGCTCCAAGAAGAGGTCTATATCTAAATGTTTATAATCTTGAAAAAAAGTTATTGATGTTATTATTGTAGGTGGTATAATAACTTAATAAGTGGTTCGGGTAACTGTATAAATCTGGTTTGGGCGTCACAAAATGATTTAGTAGGTTTTATACACTAAACATACTTTGAAGAATCTTCCGTCCCATTTGATCATCTTTCCTTGTAAGCTATTACTATTAGTTGTTAGACTCGTTAATCGTTAGAGATAGAAAGTAATAATAAGAATAATCCTAATCAACTCAATCATAAGTAAGTAAGTGAAAGTTGTCACTAGTACTTGTTAGTATTTTGTTTGCGAGATTTAATTATGCTAAAGTGTTGATGTTTGTTTTGTTCGGCATAAGACATAGGATTAAAAGATCAATCAAAGTTCCTGCTATTAGTAACAAGCTTGCGGATATCCCCCCTGATGAGTATTCTTGGAGGAAGTATGGCCAGAAACCCATCAAGGGTTCTCCTCATCCGAGGTACTTACAACTTACTTTTTCTTGGCGTAATTCAATAGCATTAACTTCTACTTATAAAGGTAATTTGGTACTAAAGGGTGTTTGGATGTGATATCAAAATGATTTTATTTATAGACAAATACTAACACACTACAACTACAAATTTGTCCTAAGCGGGCTAGTATTTACGTTGATGGGTCACCTTGATAACTGGTCTGATGAGGCCCTTTGGTTACTTATCAAAGTGGTTAAAATGGTGTAACGAATTCGCATTGAGTAAGGCAATCAGGTGATTATAGTCCGCGGTTTAGTGTTGCCATAAATAGTTTGACAGCACAATCTGTTAGCAGATGATATAGATTATTGCTCAGCCCAAAACTTATGGTCCACTAGGATTTATGTACTGTTAGCTCTTAATCACTTTCGATATCAGGTTTTTGAAATGAGATCATCTTGAATTGCTTCTTATATTAATGAAAACCACTAGTTTAGAGATAATTCCGCTCAAAGCTTTACGTTTTGTTGTTTCAAAACAGGGGATATTATAGATGTAGCAGCATGAGAGGCTGCCCAGCAAGGAAGCATGTGGAAAGATGTTTGGATGATTTTGGAATGCTTATTGTCACATATGAGGGTGTCCATAATCATCCCTTGTTACCTTCTCAATCTCTAAACACCTAAATACATAAACTTCTGTTTTGAATCTTTATATTTTTTTTCTTTGATTAGCAGTTGGGAGATTCATGTGTATGTACTAGTAAGAGTTAGTGAATATATAAATCAGAACAACACATTAACACGGCCTTTTGAATGCTCTGTACCACTGTAATAACTCATTATCGAGGTCTACATCTATATAGATAGAAAAAAGATCACCATTGTGAAGCTTGTCTCCTGTCTTTATGTAGGGTATATATCAAATCCGGGTATTCCTGTAATCATGCCTAGTTTGTATTGCATACTAATCTTAAAAACGTCAAGAACACACTAGTTTATATGTAAGAAAGCAATTTTGAAGAATTTGTGGTACTTAAGTACATATTTTGTGAAATTTTTTGAAATGTCTTTTTCATGTCTCGAACTTGAGACCTTCAGCATTTAAAGCTGGCGCTCAACCATAAGACTTGGCATTTTTAGGCACCAATTACTGTGGTATAATAATGCAAATGATATGATACAAAAGGCTCACATGTTGTAGATACCTATAATTTGAAGAAACATGTATACATACTGATTACTGGTACAATTTGACTAATTGTACCCGCCGTCCTCGTTACGTGATGTATCTTAATTAAAGTCGAAAGGGTAGGCACTCTCGGTTTTACCCAAGGTCTTGATTTCGATCCTCAGGGATGACAAGTCGTAGGGTTTTTCCCTCTGAATACTTGTAACGATGTATGTTCAACATCTCATTGTTTAGGGTACGTGCAAGACTTCACCATTATACGATAAAGTTTATCTGATATCTTATTTCGATGGAATCTTGGGGTTGGGGGGGGGGGGGGTGGGGTGGGGGGGGTGGGGGGGGGGAAGGAGTCAAATTGTCAAAATTCAAAAAGGTAACATTCAGAATAATTAATAATATGCTTGTTATATGATAATATAAAGTTTGAATTACGTATGTATAAACTTCAACAACCTAATTGTCGGATACTACGTACTATTTCTAGATATAAGGTCGACATATGAAGTAACTGTATGCACACAATACATGAAGATGGATCTTTGAGTGTAGAGGCACAACGACTAAGAATGGTGGCTGGCTATGTCAACTGCTGGTCCGTGATAATATAAGATAAGTCTTCAATATTAAATTTGACTATTGAGTGAAATATTACGTTTTTATTATTAAAAGTTTATTTTAAATGTTAACAAGAAATTAAATTTAATAATATATGGGCTTAAATTTAACCCCACATGTGATGCTTTAAACTCCAATCCAAAAATCATAAGGGACTCCAGAGTTGATGTCAGAAAAAAAAATTTTAAAGGAGGCAAATTCAAAAATTCCATGAAACATATATCAAAAAGGGAACAAAATGTTAAAAACTTATAAGAAAATTTTAAAATATATAAAAAAATTTAAAAATACATGACAAAATCTAAATTTCGAGTAGGGCATTGGCCCATTTGTCCTCTTTTAGTACCGCCTTTGTACGGACTCACTTTAAGTCCTTAAACTCATTCTAAACATAACAAAGAAAACAAAAACAAAAAAATATTTAGGTAAATGCAATCTAAAAAACCAAAGCAAAACGGCTAGACGAGTCCATCTAAGACTATCTATCATATGTGTTTGCTAAATCTTGCATCTGGAAATTTCTTTCACCAATCAACAGAAGCCACATGATGTGTTATTATTTATCTAAATTTTCTTTAAATAGGTTATAATAGTTCTCCTTCGACTTTTAATTTACTTCAAATAATCGTAATTGACAGTTATGTTGAAAAATAGACTCGGTTAACTACCATCGGTAAAGGTATATCGTCAATACAAAGAAAAAAGGTAATCAATTGCAAATTTGCAATGACATACGTTTCTCTATGTGGCCATAGATTTACCAACAAGGCAATGGGCCAATTATAAGTGGCTAGTTAATTGTATGGAGTATTTACTAGTTAGTTTAAGTGGTTAAGCACCTGTCTTACAAGGTCTTGGGTTTAAGACTTGGGAAGAACATAGGAAGTCTTTTTATGAAGGTTTTGGCTTGGGTATACCCAGGTTGAAGTCTGAGGAGACAGAGTTTACCCCTATTGATCGTCGTGCCTTTAGGCGGATTAGTATGGGGTTTTCCCCCATCGAGTATTTGAAATAAGCATTTCTACTTTGAGGGAACTTTCTAACGCGGAACCGATTAAAACAACGTATGTTAGATCTCCCGCTGTCGAATCACAACACGAAGTGCTAACCTACGTTGTTAGGTAGTAGAATAGAAATAATATCACTAATTGTCTGTCATGTTGTTCACATCCACCTAGCCCAGGCTCAAGATCCAAGGTTTTAAATACAACCTTAACTGTGTTACTAAAAAACGCAGATCAAATAAATGGGTCGAACAGAAGGACCACATGACCGTACGTACGTGAAAACCCATTTAAAACGATCTTTATTTTGTTTTTGTATTAATAATTACCTTGATTAATACACCATTTTCATTAAATAGAAACACATACACCCCTGATTTAAAAAGATAGTGTCTAAAAAACCCAATATACTAGATACACACCTATGTAATCATTAATTTAATTAATTATCTCATTAAATATTTTTTTTTCTTCCTAATCATTAAATATCTCATTAATTAAAACCTCATTTTTTATTTTTTTTTTCACTAATCTAACCGTCTTTTAACTTTATTTCATTAATTAACACAACATATATATTTTTTAAGAAACTTTTTTTTAATACTTTATATAAATATCTTTTTTATCTTTATATATAATTGTGTGAGTAATAATATTAATAAAAAAATTTTTCCATAAAAGTCCACTATTAAAAAAAACTTATTAAGATATATATATATATATTGTGTTAATGAAATAAAATTAGGAAAATTTTTTTTGATGTTATGGTATACATATTATTCTTTTATATAAAAAATGTAAAAATCAAACATGTAACATAAATCAAAAAAATAAATTATTCAAAAACAATACCAAATATAATGACATTAAAATATCAAATCACTTACATCGATAAAAACTTTTTCATACGGACAAAGTTGATCATATAAATATAAACGTTGTATAGACGAAACAAAAAATTAAACTTACAAACTAATTCATATTAGTATATATGAGAGTACTTATAATAGGTTTCTTTTATTAACATAATTATTTTTTTTAAATATTTTAATATCCTATATATTCACATTGATTGACTTTTGAAAGAGAAACTTTGGTCTTAGCTTTGTAATCAATCCATTGATCTTTCACATAATAATAATAATAATAATAATAATAACAAATAAAATAATAATAATAATGATTAAAAATAACAATAATTAAAAAAACATAAAATTTATATAATTGTATTATTAATATTATTAATATATATAAAGATATCTAATTAGTTTTAATTTGATGTATTAAATCATTAAATGTAATGTTTAAACATAATTAATATGTTGTATTTAATGCTAATGTTTGATATAATTTTTTTTTAAATAGAACATTGAAAACATAAATGAATACAAAATTTGACTAGAAATTAATGTTATAGGATTTCCTTAGTAAATGGGGTTTCTATAGCATGTCCCTTTAAAAACGGATATAGCCACAGATCTAACTAGCTGCCTACACTAAACAAAAATAAATCAATCAAACACTTGATTCAGCTAAACCTCCATACAAACCATATGCCGAATTCCCCCTTCTTGAATAATGTGATTTGGGATAGAAACCTTGTACTCTAGACAAATTAAAATATATTATTATATATACTAAAAAGCATGAATTGGTTTGCGTGCGCCATACATTTTTAATACTTTTAGTCCCTATCGTTAAATTTGTTGCAGCAATGGTCCTCATTAGCTAACGGCTGCTAATTTTTTCCTGCAATTATAGTCCCTGTCGTTAAATTTGTTACAACAATGGTCCCTATCAGCTAACTTTAACCTTTTAATTTTAGGTTTCTTAATATTTGCCACATAACTTTAACGTTTTAACTTTTGTCACATAACTTTATTTTCTTTTACTTTTAGTACAAAAGTTTGCTTTTATTTAGTTTTTAAACATATGTTTTTCTAACTATTGCCACGAAAGTTTCATTTTTTTTTTTTACTTTTTATGATGGAAACTTTTAACTTTTAACTTTTTATCACATAAATATAATTTTTTATTTTTGGCACGAAAGCTTTGTTTTATTTTGTTTTTAAACTTTTGATTTTCTAATTTCTGCCACGAAAATTCATTCTTTTTACTTTTTATCACAGAAAATTTTAAACTTTTACTTTTTGTCACATAACTTTATTCCTTCTATTTCTTGGACGAAATATTTGTGTTATTTCCCCATTTACTTTTTATACATTTGTTTTTCTAACTTTTGTCACGAAAGTTTCATTCTCTTTACTTTTTATCACATAAATTTACGAATTTTTCGTCATTCTACTTTTTGCCACATCACTTTTATTTCTTCTACTTTTCACACAAAGTTTTGTTCTATTTAATTTTTATACTTTTATTTTTTCAACTTCAGCCACCAACATTTCATTTTTTTTTACTTTTATCACATTACTTTTCACCTTTTAACTTTTGCCACAAAAATTTCATTTTATATAATTTTCCACATGTTTACATGTTACGTAATGTCTCCCGGGGACAAAAAACTAGTTTTATTCTAAAGACGGGCCTAATGAGTTAGATTTAACTCATTGCAATCATCTTCGGCCTTCTTCGCATGTCATTTATTAGGATATATTACATAAAAAGATTTTTTTAAAAATTTCCAAAATTGTTTATAAAAAAGTATCTATTTTCGTTTGTTTAGTTTTTTTAAGGGTTTAATTACATATATTAAATTAAAAAAAAAAAAGATTGTTACTTTCATCTGTTACTCATCGGTTAAATAATATCAAGGTGGTATGACATGTCAAAAAAAATAATTCACGTAAACTCCTGAGATTGATACAAAATCCATCATATCTACGACCGGAACCCTCCTCTATATATACGAACAGTTTATTTGGCTTCATCAAAATATCAAAAAGCGTCGTCTATAAGCGTTTACATATGTTTAGAAGAGTTCCTGAGTCGTTGGTTGGATTTCAGATCCAACTCAAAAGTCTACGTGAAATTTGGTGACGTGTCAAACCAGGGACGGAGCCAGAAACGTTTCCATATGGGGGCAAAAAAAATTTTTTAAGTGTATTAGGTTTCTAATAAACAATTTAGTAAAACTAAATTCATCTAAACTAAAACTTGATGTGTTATACCAAGATAATAAAATGCAAATTCACATTTATATATGAAAAGGAAAAAATAAACAATTAAAATGATAAAACTTATTATCGTTTGTTTATCAAAAATATATTTTGTGAAAGAAGCATACTTTCTCTTTTAAAGAAAACAACAAAACTAAAACTATATTTTTCTGTGATGTATTTACTTGCATTGTCTTGCATTTTTTAACTTTTATAATTATATTATAATATTAATGTAGACTTGGAAAACTAACTTGACAATTCATATAAACAAAAATATATATACAAATGTAAAAGAAAATAAAATATTAAAGTGTTGGAGGCTAGGTTTGAACACACCATATTCTATTTAAGAGGTTAGGAGAATTCCACTAGGCTACAAGTGGATATTGATTTACTTAACTCTATCTTCTGTTATATAACTATGTAGGGGCAAAAAAAGATATATGAAAAAAAATAGGTCATGCCTTCGAAACTTTATGGGGGCGATTGCCCTCATCGTAGCTCCGCCCCTGTGTCAAACCATGTAAGCATTTGAGGAAACAGTAACGATATTTTCTTAT
Organism: Erigeron canadensis; assembly: GCF_010389155.1. Lineage (NCBI taxonomy): Eukaryota > Viridiplantae > Streptophyta > Magnoliopsida > Asterales > Asteraceae > Erigeron > Erigeron canadensis. Next base: position 6,910,403 of record NC_057769.1, on the reverse strand, counting down.
CTATTTGTCATTCATAACTTAATCCGTTTAGATAGCAAAGCGGATATAGGTTGCTTTTTTTAAGAAGTTAAATTGTAAAATATTTATTTTTTATAAAATTTGTTTTATTTATAGGTAAAAATCATCTGAAGTTAGAATAACTTAAAGATTAAAGTTGAATAAATTTTTACCATTGTATCAACTCAATAATCAAGATCCAAAGATAATTACTAAATCTTGACTATTAATTTAATCTAATGATCAAGATTATTTTAATTTTACGCCTCTAAGTTAAATCCCCATGCCTTATTTATTATCTAGTTAACTGCACAATATTTTGGACCATGTACTTTTTATGAAATTTGTCCGATGTAGTTAACCAAGGAATATTTTGGCCCACGTCTATTATTAAGTACTTTTTGAAAATCAAATATTCTCACTCACAAAATTTAATTTTTGTAAAATTTGACTTAGCAACATAATATATCTAACTCTTATTTATCCAAACAAAATCAGGTTATTTTGGAAAAGATCCCTAGCATTTTGTTCATTACACCCGGATTTGAATTCTAAGGTCTTAAAAGTTTAACTTTTTTAATTCGTTACCATCTACCAATAATTGCTTTTACGTCACACAATCAACACATATGTTGGTAATTGGACTAGAATACACACAAGTCAAGAATTTTGGCAATGACCAACTCTGCCAAGCCAAAAGCCATTTAGTACATTAAGTTATTACAAGAACACACAAATCAAACCAACAATATCCTAATTAGCTAGGAGCACATGAAACAACCTTAATTTATATATTGATGATCCCGAATTCAAACAACCAACAAATTAATAGAAAATTAAAGTAGAAGCAAGAACAAATTAAAGGCCAATTAATTACTTGCTAAAGAACCAAACCCGAACCCTTCAACTTCTCATGGGTAATGCCATCAATACATTCTTTCATTTCTTTGCTCAAATAGTTTTTCCAATCTCCAATCTCTCCTTTCCTAAAAAATTGGCATTTCTCCACCTCAACAAGCTTCCCAAATTTCTCTACACCATTTTTGTTGACCTCTAAATTACTCAAATTCTCAAAGCTACACAACTTCACAATCTCATTCACCACTCCTTTCTCCTCTTCATCCTCTACAAATGGCTTTCCCATAAACTCGGCCAACTTTCTCACCACGACCTCGGGTTTCTTCATGATTTCCTCGTACTTCAAGAACAATATCTTGTCCGGAGATTCCAAACTCGCTTTCCAATACGACAAAACATGTTCCCAAAACGGCCCATACTCGGAAACCCCTTGACAAAAAAGACTAAACGCCTTTTCTAACGTAAGAGGAGGCAAATCTGTCGATCTTAGTTTTTTCATGAAATGCCATTTTGAAATCAACACATCTTTCGGGTCCCTACAAACATAAACAAACTTGCATGTACTAGTCATGCATGGTGGCAAAAGAGCACGTGCAAAATGTGTAGCGAAGAGACGAGGTTTAGGAAGGTGTGTGAAGTCGGATATGGGGTAGCATTCGCAATCTATAAAAGGGAAAGTGCTTTGAGGGCCGTTGCGAAGCAAATGGTGGTCAGAAAAGGTGTAGCGGTCGCGATTAAGAGTAGAGAACATTAAGGCTTTAAGCCACGTAGTTCCGGATTTCATAAAAGAGGCCAAGATAATGTCTGTGGGTTGACATTTGAAATAACTATGCAAAATCAAGTTGGTTTTGAGGGTGTTTGGGTTTATCCAAAAGCCTTTGTAGTTGTATAAGGTTTTTACCCTCCATCCATTGCCTTTTGGACTTGTTTTTATCAACTGATTGTGTTGTTGGCAGATAAAATTGTATTCTTCTTCTTCTTCTTTTGTTTTTGGTGTGGTACTGAGAAAATAATTTGACATCATGAAGAAGTGAAGTATAATAATTTGTGTAATTTTGCGTCCTTTTAATGTGTGTACCGTATTGATGAAATATGACAGGTTGGTAGACAAATAATTGAAATAATTAAAGCAGCCCATTTTTAATGTACGTATGGTGTACCATGTTTATATATATTCAAACCCCATACGATCTTAGGAAAAATAATTTATCTTTACAATACCACATTCCGGTCATGTGTAAATTTTTCTATACTCTTAAAGGGTGAGTGTCTCACTATTTGTTTGAAGGTATATACGTATTGCTTTGGCAAAAGTCTTTCCAATGGTTGTACTCGTGCCAAAAAAAAAAAACCCGTCTTTTTTAAACCTGGTTTGAAAAAATCAAAATTGGATTTGACCAAACTGATTCGGGTTTTGGAAAAAACGACGGTTTGAAATCGGTTTGATTTTCAGGTCCTAAGATTGGGTTGAGATTGGTTTAAGATCGAATCGGGTTTGGTTATTGGGCAAAATAACCGAAAAAAACTTGATCGACCTTTAACCAAAACCGCTTTCAAACCGGTTCGGGTTTGGTCTAAACCAGTTTTAAATTCCGTTGACCAAAATCGGTTTGGGTCGTGATGGTTTGCAATATTGGGCACAGACTAAAATGGTTGTATAATAGCAAATTAAATTGAAAGACCTAAATGGGTTTTGTTTATTGGCAGCTGATAAAAGAGAAGGAGCAAATCAAAGAATTTTGTGTGGCAACCAAAAAGCTTATGATTCTTCAATTAAAATAAATAGAGACGAAGATGAAAGGTTGGTTAGATTCTGTTATGTATTTGACGGCTTATATCTTTTAAACCTTTACTTGTATTATTTATATGAGGATTCGCATATCTATACTCTCTTGTAAAAGAAACTATCTCCTTCCTTAATTTTAAAAAACTGAAATGACACATTTACCCTCCATCTTAATGCATCCTTATTTTCATTTTATAGACTGTGATTAAAATATCTTTTAAAAATATTCAATCTCTATCTCTCCCTCACGCAGAAACACATAACAAAAACCCTAACTCAAAACTCATCCCCCCCCCCTCTTTTATATCCAACCGAAACAATTCATCACATCTCCAACCGCAACGAAATTACTTTTACGTTAATAACCACACTATTACCGTCGCTGCATTGTGCGGACACAAATCTAGTCAAATATGATCCCGATGTATTCGATGTTATTCCTAAGCTTTTTGAAACGATATTTACATGAGATTTAGAGATGCAAAGCAAGTGCTATTATCAAACAATGGTGACATGCAATGCTGACAATTTTGATATAAAACCTGATAACATGACATGACTCTACCTGTTTTTAACAGGTTTTGTGTTTAATTGTAACATGTGTTGTTTTAACAAGGCTATATCTGTTAAGACCTGTTAAGATTCGTGTATTAACAACTTCGCACTTGTTAGCACATGTTAAGACTTGTTAAGGTTATAGATATATATAAAATACTAAGAATTAATTTTATCATTTGATGTATGATTTGTATTAGTTAAGATTTCTATAAACTTTTGTAGTGTAAGGATTATTATCATTATGTAATAGTTGAGATTTGCAATAGTTTTTGTATCGTTAATGTTTTTTCAATAAGTATTAATTAAGAACTTTATAAAATACATGTTAAAAGGTGCAACTGTTAATTTTCGTGTCGTGATCATGTTTGAAAAAAGTGGCACGATTAGTTAACAGGTCGTGTTCGTATTTGACCTTAACAGGTTCGTGTCTTAACAGATTTCTTGTGACATGTTATACCTTAGTGACATGGCTCAAAAATGGGTTGTTGAATGTGACGGAGATGGAGATGAAGAAGTTGAGGTTCTACCCAATTCAGAAGCACAATGGGAAGCAACTAGTGAAGCTTTGTAAGCCGATAAATTTCTACATCCCAGACAATGTTCTAAAACAATTATTAATGCGGCTAAAGCAACTCCCAGAGAACTACTTTAATTTTGATGAAGATTTCGAATTCGAGAGTGAGGAGATGGTATATGAAGAAGGTGACTTACGAGTCGGATGGAGTTCAAATTATAGAAGGTCGCGCGCGGAAATAAAGAATAGAATGACGATATTGACTATTGGACTTACGGTTATTAAATTTTACTAATGGGACTTATGGTTATTAAAATTTATTAATGTACTTGTGTTTTTATTTTCATGTGAAACTTTATAGTTCTTTGTGTTTAAACTAGTCTCGTATTGGTATCATAAAAAAAATTTAAATATGTCTCATATATAATTTGTAAGTATGAAATAAATTATGGTAAAAGTAAATCGATGAACGAAACTAAGTCTTTATGTTATTAAGTTATTATAAGTAATAAAAGTAATAGAAATTGAATAACTGAAAAAGAAAAAAAAATAACCTTATTAATGAGAAACCATCAATCAAATAAGATTATAATATATTTTATATCTATAAGTTAAGAGTTATAGTTTAATCTTAAGTATAATAAAGAAATTGAATCTATATACAGTTCAAAAAAGCTAATTTAATAAAATAGATAAATTAAATGGACATGTGTCGATCAAGGATTACGTCACATGTTATTTCAAGAACATCTCAATACTGCTTTTGTTTATTGATTAGATATCGTTAATATTTATTTTAATTTCTTCGTAATTTATGATCCAAATATTTCACTGTCAAAATTAGACATAATCAAAGGAAGAAATTGATAATCCGGTGACCAAAATTTTAAGTTAGTCATTAGACTTATTTTTAATTAGTTAGATTGATATTTTTTTTTTTGAAAAGTAGTTTGATTGATATAAAATAATCGGAGAAATGAAAATGGCTAAAACTAGAAACCACAAATATAATTCACAAATAACGAATAATTATTGGGACAGCAAGTTAATAATCTATAAATTAAAATTAAAATTTCACGTATATGTAATTACACAATACAAAAATTAATGCACAAGAACCACCATCTAATTAACCGTGGCCAAGAACCCAAAAACCACCATCAAGCCGTGGCCAAAAAACATTCCGACATCCCAAAACCACCATCAAAAAGACGGTCAAAACAGCGGTGCTGGCAAGTTCAAATCAAACAAAAAAGGTTTATTATTCTCCGTCCTTAATTTTCGTTCCTCCTCATTGATCACCACCACACCACGGCTACTTGACGGATAAAACACCGCCGGAAAATTCATTTTCGCCTTTGCCCCACGTAAACTAAATGCGGCCTCGTCATAAGCTCGAGCAGCGTCCTCCGCGGTATCAAATGTACCAAGCCACCGCCGTGTTTTCTTCCACGGATCGCGTATTTCTGCGGCATACCGTCCCCATGGCCTCTTTCGTACACCACGATAATGAAGTTCTTTAAATGCTGATGGCTGTAGTGCCGGAGATTGGTTCGCGGTGGTGTTATGGTGGCGTAAGGTGTTGATTGCCATTAATCGGTGGTTGAGTTGAGATAGAGGAAAATGAATGATGAGTTATTTGGCGTGTTGGCATATATGTGATGTATATTTATACTACAAATGATGCATGCGTTTGTGTATAACTTGACAAAAAAAAAAAAATTTAATAACTTGACAAAAGAAAGTGTTTTAGTCAACATTGGTTGCTAATCATATCTACAAGCTTAATTAATTTGTATTGGAGAAAAAAAATATACTCGTACAAATTGGAAAGAGAACCAACCTATCCAATATACTACCTAGCTACGTACGTGCATGTAGTATTTCATAATAACGTTCTGTTGGTGATAGTTAGAGTTTTAACCTATTTCATTTGTAGGATTATATAGTAGTATAGTACTATTATTAATAGTCATGTTTTAAAAATGGGGGAATCATTATTTGGCCTGTGCTTATAAGGTTCTTAAAGTTTCTTCACTGTCACATCAACATTACATTACTCAGGACTCTACTCAGGACACTCACTGTTTATAAGGACAATTTCTTCATAACTTCTTCGCCACATCATCAATTTTTTTATCATTTATTTATTTAATTAACAAAACATCATTCAAATATAATATAAAAAAAACACATTTTATTAATAACACACAAATTACATTACTTAAAAATAAAAGACAACACAAAATTTAAAAACATAGTACTTGATAAAAAGATCAGTTGTTGTGTTAACCATTTCAGAATCTTGTATCCAACACCTGATTAACAAAAGATCTTCGGATTCAGTCCACACTTGTCTTGCCATTTTGAAATTGAATGGTTTGAGGAGGATAAAATTGAGTTGAAAGAAATTGTTTAGTGATTTGAATTGGTTGTGTTAAATATGAAAAATTGTTAGTGCTTATATAGGAATTCTAAAAACTTGAACGTTGGAGAATAAAAAGAAAAATTCAAACGGCTAAAAAAGGACCCACAAGGAGCGTTTTCGAACTTCTTGGCCAAGAACACTTGCGAGGACGCAGCCGAGAGGACGACCACGGCCAATAAGGCGTATGCGTCTTTCTTCCTTGGACGCTCACGAAGAAGGTGTATAAGCACCGGCCTTATATATTGAAAAATGGACGTTAAATATTCGAGAAATACTAACTTAGACAAACATATTACAAACAAATACGAGTATTTTAAAATTAACCCGCAGTTCTTAATTACCGATGTATTTCTATTGTTAGTTTTTAAGATGATTTTTTTTTTTCTTTTGGTAGTTATCATATTTCATTGAGCTACTTAAATAGGACTTTTAAAGTAATTTCATTACTAGGAAAAACTTTCGAATTATATAATATACAATGGTTGATATAGATCTCGAAAAATTTTAACCATAAAATCAATATATCTATAATCCTTTGTAAACATATTGGACTTCCTATTTTAGGAAACTCAACAATCTTTTCAATATCTCCATATTGCCTTTAATTCACACATTACTTCTAATTTTATATCCGTAAACACAATCAGACAAACATGTTACCAAGATATAACACATAGTGACTTCTTTCTCTCCTTCCTATATACACACACGCATATCGATTCTTCCCAACTGTTTTGTATTATCATTACCGTTTAAGGCTGCAACGCGTGAACACCAACTCTCGTTCTCTTAATGAATAGTAATAATCTTCTTAAAACCTTAAAATATTACAAGTATAATCCACTTATTCTTTTTTTAATTTCATCATTTATATCTATTAAATGTCATGATCGTATAGTTAGTAAATTTTTTTTTTTAAAATATAACATTTTTAATGATTATTGCACAGTTGCACACTAGTATGCCTTTGTCTGACGACACAAATTAGGAAAATCTTATTTATTAGATGAATTTTTGGAAACAAAAGCAAGTTTACATTTTAAGAATAGTATTGACATCCCATATCAAATCAAATAAGTACAGTAATATGTAAAGTGACATTTTAAGGAAAAAAATAGTCATAAAAATGCGATGGCTAAAATATTTGATGTCACACCTAACGGGTTCTAGAACGTGTTCAATAAAGTCAATATGAAACCAATAAATATTTAAACTTTTCCAAATAAAATCCAAGCTCTCATGCAGTCATGCTCACTAACTGAAGGAGTGAGTTGACTTTATTTTTCTAACACTAGCTTCTTTACGCATTTTTGTTGTTATTTGAACCGGCCTTGCAAATACAAATACAAATAAAGCCCTTAGGGCTTCACTTGAAGTGCATAAAAAAGTTGTACGTTTGCATATCAAAAGTTCAACCTCTGATTTTTATGGTAAATGTATAACTATTTAATACAAAGTAACACAAGCCCTTAAGGCTTCGTTTAGCAAAGCCCATACAAATATAAGGCTAATTAAAAGATCAATTAGTGATGTAACTTAGTTACTTGAAATTTTAAAGGAAACGTTTATACACATACTCATCAATTTACCATAAACAACATTATACGTGAGTATGCTTTTATATGTGAAGTATATATATACTCAGAGTCGTCTCTGAGAATGCTTAAAAAATATTTGGCCCGGGGCAAAAAGAAAAAATAAGCCCCTAAAATTATAGTCGATAAATTCACTAAGTATTATACCTTCACGATAAGAAAATTCGTATCAACTGTAATATTTTTAATTATGTATAACATAAAATTTTTTTATAAAAACTACAATGATGTTTCGATTGAAATTCTTTGGTAAACTTTAATGTTGTATTGATGATTTATACAAAATATAAGATATTAACGTGGCATCTGGCAATGATTGAGACTCCAAATATGTGTTTATGAGTCCACGAGAAGAAGTTGAGACACATAAAACTATAAGATGATTTAACCAAATGGATCCCCAAGACCAATGGGCCCTCGGCCCAAGCCTAGGTTGCGCGCCTATGTTAAGAGCCGGCCTTGTATATACTCGCTTTGATTAGAAAAGTTAAATTATCATAGGAGAAGTATCAATGTATACTTTCCATATGGTTAAACACCCACCAAACAGAAAGTATACATTTATATTTCCTATATATATATATGGTGAGTATTATATCGAATTGAGGCGTTCCTAATCAATTTGTTAGATTTTGTTTTGAAATTACTTTTAATATATATCAGATTATACGTATTAACAAAACTACCGGCCAGCTTAACTATTGGTCCTTATATTTCCACGTTGACAAAATAAATAATTGCATGGGTTTATGATACGTGTTCGGGAGAATGCTTTAATTGACTTTAACCTATCATAATTTATATTATCATCTCTAACTCTATCTCAATTTCTATCTCTATCACTATTCTATATCTATTATTGCATGTTCCTAATTAGTTAATGGACATCAGGACATCATAGGTTTAATTAATTATAAGTATAATAACTTCGATTAATTAATCTCTTAACTTTATCAAAGTTTTAATTCATATAAATAACCACAAAATCGATTTGGAAAAACATAAACCAGTTTGGAGACGAATCATCCATATAGATCGATATCGTAAAATCAGAACCATAGCCATTTTTTGATAATCAAAATAAGCATTGTAAAAAAAAAAAACATACAAATTAAGCATCTCAATATATATGTAATACTACTCGTAACTTACTCATAATCAACTCGCTATGCAATATTTAATCAAATCGTTCATGCTTGGCAATTCTTTACTTATATATATGTTCCGTTTAATTGTCTAAATTTTAAGCATAATTTGTATGAATTCTCTAATAATGATATGACATTGGATTTCTTCCCAACGTTTAATTTCCGAATAGTTAAAATGTTAATTATAAGAACATTGTAAACTTGCACCCCATATATATATCATGTCTCTAACATGATTGAGTTTAGTATTGTTGGTATTGTTATTTGGATATATTAGTTATTTCTATAATTATACATATTTAGAACTATATTGAGCATGCTTTTTACGACTTTAAAAAGAACAGAAAAGAAATTTAGCGTGTTTTAGTTAACTTTTAAGTTTTCAAAAATAATTCCTATACGTTATTGTGGGCTTGTGGCACAAAAGTTCAGCAAAATTGTTTTTCATCTCGGGGGATCATCGATCTTTTACTACTTTAACCATGAACCAAATAATTTTTATGGTCTCCAATATTAAATTTATATATATAGTTAGATCAAGTTTTAAAGAAAAATTCTTAACTAAACTTAACTGGACAAAGCCAAAATATAATAAATCTCAATACCATCATATACACTAATTAGGGATAACTGAACAAATGAACTTTGGTTAAATTATCATTCTTAAACGATATTACAAAAATTATCATCATCAATAGAAACTCTCTTTTATTGATGGTACAAAAATAACATGAGTGGCTACATGGATGACGTGACCGTTATTATAATTATATCTTTTAAAAGTTTAATAACTACAAATAATATTACAGTTATTCACACTTTTAGTTAGCATAGACAAATTAATAAATTTGCTATATTTTTATATATGTAAAATTATGTTGAACTAATAATGTGTGAAAATTTATTCACATTAAAAATTGTGATATTTTAAAAGTTCATACTTTTTAATATAGACTTTCATACTTAATTTATCACATTATATTTGCTTCATCATTTACTCTCATTTTTAAATTTAGAGTTTCTTTACGTTTTGTACTTTTGAAATTATCACAAAATATTATTTTGGAAGGGAATTGAATATATTTGTTAAGATGTAAAACAAAAAATACTCTGTAGAATTTTCTCATTGTAAAGAAAATTTTGTAGGAAACGAGGAAGCAGAACACGGTTTCGTTGAAATAAAGATGACAAAAGTTTGGAGTTGACTCCGCGGTGAAATACTCGGTGGCTGCTTGGCTGCTTTCTACAATTTTTTTTCCTTTTTCTGAATGTGGCTGCTTCCTACTAACCGAAAGTCCAGACAGACCACTTATAGCAAAATAAATATAATCATTGATTTATTTGACTTCTTTTATAACAATGTCCTATAGATAAAAAATCACTATCCAACTTTTATGATAATTTGTAATTGTTTTTGATGATGATTAACATGAGAAGCACAGGCCTTTTTTGAAAGGAAAAAAAAAACACACTTTTATGCTTCGTCTTTTAGTCTTTAGAGTCTATTTTTACTTTGGGTAAAACCGTAGAAGCCTAAAAAGTTACCCTGAGTCTAGTTAAACAAAGAAAGAAACTGCCCACTCTTGTCTTCCGTGGGTTTTTGTGTCCCGATACCTCAACGGTGTATGCAAAAAGTTAAGATATAGACAGACCTAACCTCTATCTGTCTCTAATGATCAGGGTGTTTACCACTGAAACCATATTGCTCTCTAGTTTGTTTGTTTGGTTTTATTTAGTATTTTTTTTTAATCGAAACTTTAAATATAATTTGAGAGTTCCGTAGGCTTATATATATAGAGAGGTGTCAAGATAAGCGGCATATTGTGGATTCGAATCACATTTACATAAGCCATCATAGATTAGATTTATAGCATTGTAACTGTAACACCACTTCATATTGGTTTTAAAAAGTCCACATTATTGGGCCAAAATAAAAATGGGCTTGGCCTACTTTGTGTGTACAAAAAATTCCTTTGACTTCCCAAAATTTATTATAGAGTAAATTACACTTTTCATCTATGAAGTTGACACGTTTCTTACTTTTCGTCACTTAAGTTTTTCATTTCACGTTTTTCATAGCGATTCGTTACCTTTCATTTTTGGCAAGTTAGTTAGATGTTAGTTTCATCATACGGTTTTCGATATAGTTTACTGGTCAATCATTAAGGTTATTAAGTTGTTACAATAATTAGATTAGTAGATCGAGGTACAAAGAATTCGGGTGTGACAACCGATTCATTGGATCTCGTTTCGGTTATAAGTTATTCGCACTCAAAGTTGTCAGTTCGTACAAGTTCCATGCTAGTTTGTTGATTATTTTGGTCAACTCGGTCTTAGTTACAAATTCATTTACGATGCTTTTCATTTATATTTCATGAAATATCAGCATTTTAAGATTTTTTTTGTTAGGATTCGTGCAGAAATTAATTTTGAGAAGTTTGGTGGTGGTTTCATGGTCTAATTCGAAGAATCGAGTGAGATATCGGCATTTGAAGTTTTCTGACGAATTTTCCAACGAAAGTCAGCCGGAGAAGATGAAGATAATGACAACAGAAAAGTAAATTTCAGTTTTTCGTCCCTGAACTTGTCATTTTTTGCAGTTTCAGTCCCTCACGTGTGTTGCACGTGTCCGACTTAACGGCTGAAACTTAACGACATTTGGCAAGGGACGATGATTGAAAAAATCTGTCAACTTTAAGGTCAAAATTGTAATTTTTTCACTTAAGGGACGGAAAATGAAAAACGTGCCAACTTCAAGGACGAAAAGTGTAATTTACTCTTTATTATATATATTCATTGTCATGCTTAACTTTATAAATTACTAATCCTAATACCTGTACGATATACATATATATTGTATCATAAAAAAAATTCGAATATGCCATATACATGATTCGTGAGTATAAAATAAATTGTGTTTAAAGTAAACAGATAATAATAACTTATATGTTTAGTTAGAGTTTTGGATTAATCTTAAAGTTTTACAATCACATCAAAATCAGAACTTGTAAGATAGTGGATAACGGAAAAATAGCCTTGTGATTTCGGATCATAAACTCAAATTTTTGAAGTCTTAATGTAAATAACTTATTATAATTAATATAATTAATAGGAGTTAAAGAATTGAGAAAGAAAAACAAACAATTTTATTAATGAAAAAATGTGTTTTATATCCATAAAGTAAGAGTTAGAGTTTGATTCTAAGTCTAATAAAGAAATCGAATCTATATACAATTAAAAAAACTAATTTAAATAAATTAAAAAAACAAGTGTCGATCAACGATTATGCCACGTGTCGTTTCAAAAACATCTTAATCCTATTTTAGTTTATTGGTAGATATTTACATAAGCATACAATATCAATGAAAAGATTAAAACAACAACTATAATATAACTAAAATAGGAGGTTGGGGGTACACTTGGCACCCTTAATCCCCCTCTTTTAGCCTAATACTCCCTCTTTATTAATCATCAATTTTTTTATATTTATTTGATAAAAAAAATAGCCGGCCTTTAATAAAAAAAAAAATCTTATAAGTCAACACATGTTAACCATATAGGATAATAAGTAGGATAATACTTGGTCTAAGTGTTATTTTAAAAACCCCTAAAAAAATTGTGAAAATTATTTTGAATCATATATTTTCCCCGTATATTAAAGTAATAAAAAATAATCTAATTTATTTAAATTGTTTTATTTTAAAAACCATACCTCGTTAGATGGACAAAAAATATGTATAATCTTAAATTTTGTTATCTTTCATTAAAGATGCGACTCTATAAACTATTGATAACTTTTAATTTTAAATCCTTTTTATACGTATAAAAGAAAAATTACGTTGACATGAAAAAGGATAAAAAAATATATATTAATTAACAAAAATATGTTTCCTATATCATTATAAGAACAACCATATGTACACATATATATAAAATCGTTACACAATATGATGTTGAAACAATATATAAGAATCAAATCAAAGTAAGAGTTTTATACGAACTCAAATAAAAATTTTAATTTTAAATTAAATTAATGTTTATAAATTAAAAAGAACATTTGTCACACAAGTAATATGCCAACTGTCGTTTAAACAATATTACAATCATGTTTTAATCTATTGGTAGATAACCTTGATACACAATTAAAACCACGAGATTGAAGTCATCGAGCAATTATAATCATTTTTAACGATCTAACAATAAACTAAAATAGGATTGAGATGTCTTTGTAACGACACGTGGCGTAATCTTGTATCGATATATGTTTTAATTTATTTATCTTATTAAATTAGCTTCTTTAATTGTATATAGATTCAATTTCCTTATTAGACTTAGAATTAAACTCTAACTCTTGACTTATTAATACAAAAGACATTATAACATTATTTGATTGATCGTTTTCTCATTAATAAATTTTTTCTACTTTCTTAAATTTTCACCTATTATTACTTATATTACCTATAATAATAAGTTATTAACATGAAAACTTCAAAAATTTGAGTTTACGATATGAAAATCACAAGGCTATTTGTCATTATCTAGTATGCTTACAAGTTTCGATTTCGATGTGATTTAACAATTTAAGGTAAATCCAAAATTCTAACTAAAGATTTATTATATTGATCAAAACTGTTTATTATAATTTACCTTCAATCATCGGTTTACTTTAACCACAATGCATGTATTTTATATTCACGAATCATGTATGAGACATATTCAAATTTTTTTATGATACAATTTATGTAGCTACCGTATATCATACGGGATACAGGAAAAATAGTTTTCAAAAACATACTTGGGATGCCAAACTAAGCCATTTATCATACATTAGAGTTTAGAGCACATCCAAAACACTATGTAAATTAACCAAGTATACATAAACATCAACTAATTAACCGTTAAGTTTTGTTAGCTGATTTTAGTTTTTCAAAACCATAAAGGACTTATAATTAAGTACCAAACATACAGTATTTATATGATGCTCAAACTCATAAATTAGTATGTTTTAAATAATACTCGACTTGAAAGTAACATCGACCCTACGTTTCCAGAGGGGCCACCACCAGACAAAAATAATTGCTTTCCAAGTTCGTCGACTTAAACTTATATTATTAATGTGAATGAAAAAAAAAACGATTTGCCAATGGAGAATAGCCAAATTGTAGTAACGATAATAATTAATTACGTGACTGCAAGTGTAAGAGTCGTTGTCTTTAAAAAGAAAAAAATCTAAAAATAACTATCTAGTGTACCGTATATATTGAAGCTCAAAACCTACAAATAACGTCGACGGTGAGCCGTTTCTTAGCTAAGAGACTATAGCGTCTATACTAAATAATAATTAAGGTGACCCCACATTGACACAAGAGCTTAAGTTTAAAACTCCTAGTTGGGTATAGTCGGCATAGTCACTAAGGATATGATGGCAGAATCGACCATATATAAACATACATAGATGGAAAACCTCAAAACCTTCGTCTCTTGCCAAAATCATGCATGTTCAGTAACCATGAATTTGAAAGCTTTTTTCAGATTTAAACAATCTTAACTTACTCTCAAGGACTTTAGATATGGACTATTGAATTGTTGCACATGCATGGTCATGGTCAGCATGGATCTATGTCAAGTATTGACAGCATGTGGACACTCATCACATAGTCCGCAAGTATTTTGATATCGTTAAATCATAATTAGTGTTGAAGAGCACGACGAAATGAACAAGATTATAATTAATAATAGTGTAAGTACGAACCTTGCATGTATCAAGCTAGATTGCAACCAAACAGAAAAATAGTTAAGGGGAATGAAGCCTGGTCCGAAATCATCCAAAAACAGACATGTTTAGTAGCTATGATGAAAGATTTTGGACCAGCCAACATTCCTCTCAACACGTAATCGACCGTACCGGAATGAACTTTTTTTGGTCGTTGTTGATAGCTCTTGGTCATAAGAACTCAAATATGCGAGAATATGGTTCATGACTATTGGAAAATCCTCAAACACGCCATACGATGATATATAAAGGAAGAAAACATTCACAAGGTCAACTCTCGAGTAGATGCTTTTTACGAAATAGAAAAAGAGAAGACATCAAGGACAATTAATAGATTCCAAAAACTACTCATATCGATCTTGATAAACACTTCATGAGAACCATTCGATTCTATCCTAAAAAGAAATTCCAAGTATCCATAGATATGAGAAGTCATTATTAGCATTTGATGCTACACTCACATGACTTTGTGCAGTCAATAACGAATTCGATTAGAAAGTTTACAAAATCTACTTTTATATACTTAAATTGAAGATCTCAATTGGTATATATATTACATGCTTATTTTAAATGCAATGCAAGTAGTAAGTATAATCAAAGATAAAAAAAAAAAAAAATTCTAATTTGATTGGTACCGTATATCTCACAACTCAATTCGTAAACATTTGTTTGTAATTAATCTGTCATTCGACACATCATTGGATATTGCCACATTGGTTAAACTAGCTATATAGTTCCATAAAAAAAAAGAGAATCTAACCTCAACAATGATCGATATATACTTGGTTTGGCACGTACATTATAATCACATACCCATTTATCCAAGAGTCAAATGCGAAGCGTATATGCCATGCTTAACTTTCAAGCTAGGAGCCCAAGAGGACATTGCTATCTTATCGCCTTTTTTGTATAATTGGACAAACCTATTTAAAGTTGAAAAGCGGCATACTTTTTTCAATATCCCTTTTCGGTTTCATTAATTATTTTAAGTAGTGTTGCATATATTGATCGAGAAACAAGTTCCGTGTAAATAAAAATAGTAATTATTAGTCCTACTTTTTACATTTGTGATGGTGGATTAATAGGGGTTTTTCGAGAATTTTGCTTTTCAGACATACGTGTAATTTATGAGTAGAAGTAGAATAGAATGTCGTTCAAAAAAAAAGTGTAAGTTTAGAGCGCAACTTCAAAATTCTAGGTAATACATGACTGTATGAGCGATAATAGCAACAGAGATAAAAGTCATAATACGATAAAGAAACAAAGTAAACATTAGGAAAAGCTTAGAATAAATGATTAGCTTTTAATTATAAGTTTTTATGTATGGAACAAGAATGTTTGCACGCATGTTTTTTAAGAAAACTTTTATTCAAGTCTATAAAGTACATTGTTGATCGTAACGTATCAGTTATATTAACACAAACAGCAACCTTTTGATAACAATGGTATAATGTCTTACTATAAGTCGTATATATAAAATTTATTAAATAAATAAGGAAAGGAAAGGAAAGGAATTGCTTCCATGTTCTACCTAAATGATAGAATATGCCCTCCAACCTTTGCATGAGATGAGGATTGAACCCATGACTTTTGTTTTCAGTAGTCAGGGTGTCTACCACTAATCCAACCATGCTGCTTTTATGTCTTGTTGATTCAGATTGTTTTGCTTTACTTTAAACCGTTACTTTTATGGGCAATAATAAATATACAACACTTTTAACCATCTACAACAAATGTACATATATACCGTACAAAATACAAAAGATTGTTATACATTTATCATTTCCCTACTTTTATTGATACTATATGTATGTTCCGAGAAGACACCAAAGTAAGAAAGAGACAATTACACTACAATAAAAAAAAGACGGCGCTTTGTGCACAAACATGATGTTTTTCCTATCATGACTACAAATCTAAAAATAAGATAACGATACGATAGCTTGGAACACATGTATCGTCACACAAAACGAGAATTTTTACTTGGCACTCATCAAGTATGACGAGAATTTACATTAATCGATCATTAGATAGTTGGAAACAAAAGGAACGGCCGGGGTGAATGATTAGTTAGTGAAATTTTATTATGTCGGGATGCATCATGGACAACTTTCGGTACGATCATTTGTCAAAACATGGGGAAAAAAATTGGCTTCAAATGTGATACCTTTTTACTTTTTGATGTTGAATTATTGGAGCCAAGGTCTCATTATTCAATCCAATGACTTACACAGCTAACCTAAGCTATGGAAATTGGGGCCAACGTCTCATTGATGTGATCGGTGACATGTGTTTTTTAATAACTAGATTCATTGTCAACAAAGGTGATTTAGTTACCTTGGTTAACGTTGAAATAAAAATAGAACTCCTCTAGTATTAACAAGATAAGGATATATATGAGAGAGATATATAAATCAAAGAGACTAAACAATAATAAGAAACCGTAATCAAAAAATTGTTTATCTTCAGTCTCAACTCTCAAGTCCATTATTGAAGCCCACCAAAAAGAAATCCGAATTTCAATATTAAATATGAGCCCATCAACTATATCTTCATATTTCCAAGCCCTATCAAACAAATTAACGTATCTTAATTACGACAAAGCTTCAACATCAACATATATCATACATCGAAATTTAACCAAAGATTAAAATTTAACAAATGTTTGTTTGGGACCAACGTATCGCTAGGACTTGCATGTATTGTTGCGGGTACATTAGGAAAACACAAAGACAAACTACTCAAAGTCATGTCATTGCAACAGTTTAGTGAAAAAACTTTATAGAACCGTTATAAACTGTTTAAATTCCCACTTTGGATACCATTTTATTAATTACTAGTTATTACTGTAGTGATGAGGATGGTTTGGTTGAAACCAATTAAAAGATTACACCGTTTAAATAAATTGGAAGTTATTCAGGTTGAAATTAAAGAATTGGATCGTTTGTTTGTTTATTTCAAAAATTATTCTTATGGTTTGGTTCATGGTTTTAAAAACTAATTTAAACAAACCGGTTAAACCTAACGGGATTTTAAATACAAAAACTGTATGTTTATATTTATACTTAGAATTAGTTATAAATAAATAATTATAGCTGATAAAAAGTAACAAACATGTGTGAATGCTACGCATATTAGTTATTAGTTGGCAAGGAACTCAAACGCTAGTGATGAATTAGAAAATACCCCAAAGACTTCTAACCAGTATACATAATTATATTTAAAATATTACGCTATTAATTTAAAATAACCACTTGCACAACGCAAGGAAGAGAGGAGGACAAGGTTGCACTCATGCTATGGCACCAATGAGGCCTGGATTTGGGTATCAGCAGCAACTTGTACCGGCAATGAGGCATGGTGGGGCTCCAATGTCGAACTTCTTTATGTCAATGGGACTCCAAGGGCAGCAAGGACAGAGGCCCGGTGGCAGATGTGCTGCTGGACCTGGTCAGCAAAACCAGCAGCCGATTCCTCTTATGCAGCAACAGATGATGCCATGTGGAAGAATGTATCGTACCCCCTTGGTCGCAATGCACCTGATGGTTCCATGGCTGGTATTGGAGGCGGAGGCATGGTTTCTGTTCCATATGACATGAGTGGAGGCATGCCATTGCGTGATACTGGAATCTCTCAACCAATCCCAATTGATGCTTTAGCTTCGACTCTTGCAAATGCATCTCCCACTGAGCAGAGAACGATGCTGGGAGAGAATCTATATCCTCTAGTGGAACAGCTAGAACCTAAAGTTGCAGCCAAGGTAACAGGGATGCTTCTGGAGATGGATCAGACTGAGGTTCTTCACCTGCTTGAGTCTTCTGATGCTCTGAAAGCAAAGGTCGCGGAGGCTATGGAGGTTTTGAGGAATGTATCTCAACAACAGCAGCAGGGTGGTGGTGTGGCTAATCACTTGGCTGGTTTGTCACTGAACGATGGAATTGTTTCCTAAACATGTGTGGTTGGAAGCAATGGAATCAGAAGGTTTGTGTCGAGGCTTGATATCATTTAGTTTGATTAGTAAACAAGACTTGAGAGATTGGTTATGTTGATTTCGGTTTGGATAGTTTTGTGAAAAGATTGCTGATAATTTGAGATTTAAATAAAAAAAAAGGGTCAAAGTGTATGTTTAAAGCTTGAACTCCTTAATACTTTTACTCAAAAAGTTATTGAAGTAATGTTATTCTTTTTAATTAAGTTTGTTGCACTATCGTGTATGAAAACAATTCTGGGTCAACTTGTTTTGACCCATTGCTTAATCCATCCGTGCCACCTCAATGGCTCTATTATGGAAACGTTTCTTTTTAGCTTAATCTAGTTTCTTCTCTATAGTATAGAGATGCTAGTGGTTGAGGTTCGTAGTTATGGAGTGTGGCTTTTGGCCAAGAATGTGAGTTTTGATGTACTCTTAGTTGAATTTCAGAGCTGGCAATGTACTTGCATGCTAAATTTTAATAATTTTTCAGGTAGACCAATATATTCACAGAATCCTAGTTGAAGAGGATGCTAAGGCATCAACGAATTGTTTCAAGCTTCAGGCAAAACTGGTGAAAAACTATACACAAAGGGAGATTTAGCTAAATCCCGCAATTCAAATTTAGATATGTACCTTCTCCAGAAGGTAATGAGATGATATTTCGCTCATTCTTAATTTATATATGGTTTTACAGAAAAAGGATCAAATTCCTTACAGGTTAGCAAAGGTGTGTTTGCCCAGAATACTCTAGAAGTTGTTAATAAATAATCAATGTTTATCTTATAAATACAAAAAGAATAATTATCTAATTTTTTGCATAGAAAATATATATTGGAGGCTCTATGCGTTAAGCAAATGCTTTTGAAATATGTTATATGTTCCTGCTTTGAATATATTTGTTACTCGTATGAGATAAAGTACAACCATTTTGGCCCATTCATAAATGATGGAAAACATGTTCGCAGGTCGGTCTTTTCCCAGACATCCTGGAACGTAAAGTGATGGACCATTTCAAGAAAGGAGATCATGTCAGACAACATTAACCATTGTTCCTCTGTATTACCAATCTGATTTGCATAACTGTTGATCATCTACACATGATGGTAATAGGTCTCGGCAATGGTGACTGGAGAACTTTATACCAAGAAGGAGCATTTTCTTGGATTTGGACGGCCTTATGTTTTCAATGCTAAGATTTTGCTCAAGTATGAGAAATTATTGGTTTAAATTATATGGGTTGTTAATTTACTTGTATTTTATATCTTAAGCCATCTTTGCAACTTGTAGGGTTGGGCCTAATTCAGAAGCTAAAGACGCCGCAAGAGGGGAACTAAAGTCACCATGCTGGACTTTAGGCTGTCCATATCAGGTGTGGTTGAAATTGATGATCATACAAAGAATTATAGTTGTATGAAATGTAAAATTAGGAATACACAACATATATGCAAGTTTCTTTCTATTGTCATCATGATTTTGTTGATTTAAGTTAGGAAGTTGCTGATATGGCTGAATGAGATGATGAGCAAATTGAGTTTATAAAGGAAAAGGTGTCGGAAGAAGGAAAACAAGAAGATTTGCTGAAAGGGAAGGATGTTGCCCAGGTAATAATATCGTCTGTTAGTCATAAACGAATGTAATTTACTGCATCTACACGTGGGTTAATAAACTTTTTCGACCGTTGTAAGAATACCTTTGAGTATTGACTACTTGGTAGATATGGGTACTTTGGAATTCAAAATAATATATCCATATATGTAATGCCAACAATTGGTAAAGAAGTAACTTTAATCTTTTCATTCAAATTCCGTTGTATACTGCTCTAAGTTGTCTATATTAAACATGCAGATTTCATTAGATGAGGCTGCTTTTTGATCGACGTCGAAGTATCAATCAAAAAATAAACCTAAATACCTTATACTAGATAGGGTAAGTGGGTATCGTTCCCACGAAGAGCGTCTGTGGTTATAGTCAAATTTTAACAATTTTCGTTGATTTTAAAGACAATATTAAAAGTAACTTTAATTAACTAAAGCAATATAAAATTAATTAACTATACTTAAACTAATAAAACAAGGTAGAATTAAAAATAGAACTTGTAAACAATGATGAAAAGTGCATCCCTCCCGAATCCCAAAAGTTTCGTTAATTTACTTAATAAACTTTACCGAGTATTTATTCTAAATTACATAGACATAATTTTATTATTTGACAAGAACAGTTTTGGGCACAACCTATGTTAATTATATGACCTGTCTTAATCCCTAAACTAGGTGGACTCGGCACAAATCATTAACTCGCAATAAGTTGTCTTACGAAAATCCAAATCAAATAATAGTGAATAAATACTCAATCAGTCATATGAATTATAATCTAAAAAGAACAATGTTACGCGACTGAAAGTAAAGTTCATCAAATAAAATTAACTAACAATTGTTCATCGGGAGAGATTGCAAAAACCTTAACCGGACATTGTCTTCAAATCACTAAAGCTTGATGTGGAAAATTGTTGTTGCATGACTGTTTGTTACTCGACTTTTTCCTTCTGTTGAATACAATTGTCGAATAATATATGAAGTCGACTTAGAATTTTCCTCCTCAAACAAATATATTCTCCGAATAATTAATGATTCGAAAAATATATGATATCCCTCACGAAACTAAAAGCTGCTCTCGAATCTATTGAACTTCGAAAAACCTCACTAAATTAATTGTTGCGGATATATTATGTGATGATCCTTAAGATTGTAGATAATAAAATATATATAGGCTTTGCTTTCTTGATCATCACGTGAGGAGTTTCAGCCGACATAAGACCACAAGAACAAAAAGGCCGAAGCCTTTGGGCTTCTTTCTTCCTTCGGCGACAAGCCCACCACCTCTCTTGGACATTTATTCTTTTCTTTTGAATTGCCCACGTGAACTCTCAAGTAGATAATTTTAATTTCATCCTTGTAACAAATGCAACTTATATTGTTTGTTCTCAGCAGACTTGTATGCCATCTTCATTAACTTGTACATTGATGATCAACTTGATTTGTAATTCCATCTTTCATAAATTTTGATCCATCTCTCATCTTGGTTGGTGTTTCCCTTCAAATTAGCTAAATAAATTGATTTAAACCATCTTTCATCCATTTATGATTCAACCTAAAATACATACAAATATATCAAAGTAGGTCTATTCTATTGAAAAATTAATCTATATAATCATTTTTAGACCATTTAATATATATCCAATTATGACTTATCACTTTTCTGCTGGATTTGGCATCAATTGAAGGGAAATGGGATGAACACTTGGAATGGATTGCCCGATGTGACGAGGAAGTCAGGCTTTTGGAAATTGCCAAATTTGTCAAATATAGAGACTGATATACCATTTCAAAGAATGCGGTGAGGATCAACACTACTCAGACAAATTATAGATTTCTGGTTTTTTGCATTAGAGGCTTATAAGGGGTCAAGCAAATGCACCTAATTTGAGATTGTCAAAGTTTAATACACAACATTGTTATTATCACTTGCTATATTTACTTGATTAAGTCATGTTAACATTGTAATTGACAAAAGCACAAAGTTCTATAGACGATTACTATCATCATAATTATTATGGATGGATGTACTTTCCAAGGTTGAATAGAATCATAATTATCAATTCTCTCCATGATGGTACTAGAAGTCTAGAAGATAATAAGGATTCAATAGATCCAAAAAAATTTATTTGTCTTATACCTAAGTTTTACTTCATCTTATATATTGCAGTTCTTGGTCGGCTGGCCGTCAAAGAAGCATAAACTTGTTGAGAAAAGGGTAGCCATCCTTGCGGCCATGAAAGAAGTAAATCGTGTAACTTCCTTTTTAAAGGGACATGAGATTTGAATTGGACATGTGATATTTGAATCTAACATCTCTCTGTGCTTTTATGAAGCATTTTTATGATGACTACCAAACTGATAACCTTTTGGTTCTAAATTACTTGTTTCTCCTTTACAATCTCCGAATTACATTATGTTTTAGGATTATCAAGTTAAAAAACTAAATGTTATACATAGACAGCTGGAGCTGGTGTCATGAACTGAGACTAGAAGGGCAGTGGTGGTGATGACGAAAATGGGTGGCGGTAAAGGCGTTGGCAGTAGCATGTGGTTAATAATGTAAAAGTTGTTGATGTAGAAAGACAGTGTAGTTATTTTAAGGGTTAACTAATATATATTGTAAGTTATTTCATTAAAGCTATTATAGGCTATTTGGTGAAAGCATTCGATTTATATCCAAAGAAAACTAAAGTCATATTTAATAATGGAAGGAAATTTAACAAACCAATAATAGTTAATGGAGTGGTAAGATGGTTTCTTTAAAAGTCGTATATCCAGTGGTGTTTAAGGGTTTAAAGAGTAAAGACTAAACAATATTAAGAAACTGTAATAAAAAAAAATGTTTATTGTCATCTTAAGTCCATAATTGAAGCCCACCAAAAAGAAATCCGAAGTCCAATGTTAAATATGAGCCCATCAAGTATATCTTCATATTTCCCGCGGCCCTATCAAACAAATTAATGAATCTTAATCACAACAACGCTTCGACATCAACATATATCATATATCGAAATTGAACAAAAGATTGAAATTTAACAAATTTTTGTTTGGGCCCAACGTATTGCTAGGACTTAGCATTCTTGTAAGTTTATTTTGGAAAATACAAAGAAAAACTACTCAAAAAAGCCAGGTTTTAGGTAAGGATGTGCCAAATAATTTTTCAAACACAAACAAGTGCCAAAAAGTTTAATATTGTACAAAAATCATGTGCAACTTTTAAAGTAAAATAGTCCATTTCAGTTGTACTTTACGACCTCTAAAATCATTAAAATCATCTAAGATTGTGTCACTATGGCTGTACAAAACAATTTAGAATACAAAACATAGTATTTAGGGATTCTTACATGTAAATGTAACTAACTATGACAAAATGTTTATGTTATGTAAAAATCCTGTAAAATGTCTGTGTAATGTAATGAACTTTCAAATCTTGGTTATTGAATGTAACCGGGTATATGTGGCAACCATATAAGCTGCCACATGTAACTTTATTATTAGTCAGGTAAATCTAATAATCGAGATTTGAAAGTTGATTACATAACATAGACATTTTACAAGATCTTTACATAACATAGACATTTTATTTAGTACAAAACAAGAGTTAGTAATTTACAAAACAGAAAGTATTAGACTATTAGTAATTTAGCACAAAATAGTTCACATATCAGTCTGTAAGATGGTAATTTACAAAACACAAAATATTACTGCAGTAATTTAGTACAAAGCACATCACTGTGATTGAAATAGATTATAAAGCAGAAAAACTTAAACACTAATTAGTAATTACAATTCACATTTTCACAATCACCATTAGACATTAATAAAATTATAATAAATTGATAATAGCCTATTAGTGATATCGCCAGCCCACCACAAATCCACAATTCTAATTTCTAAACAATAATTATTAGTAATAAAACTATAATTCTATATATATAAAACAATAAAATAAAAAATAAAAAAAATTGAGAAATAGTGAAATACCAAATTGATCGATTGCTAGATATCGATTAGGATTTTAGGAAGCAAAAATCAATATTAAAAATCTAAGAATAATTGAAGATGAGCACTTTGCAGGACACCACCGCCAAACGCCATATGTTCTCCCCAAAAAGTGATTGTGTGGTATTATACTTTATCTTTTATTTAGGACTTTAACCTCAATTATTGTTATTAGTATAAAAAAAATGTTTTTACTTTTACTGAGACAAAATAAAAAAATGGTGGGCTAAAACTAAAAAACCCAAAAACTATACGGAAAACATATGGCCAGTTGGATTGTGGGTGGGCCTTGGCCACCCTTGGGTCCAATATGGCTCCGCCTTTGACTCGAAGTCATTACAAGTGAAAGCCGTTTTTTAAAAGAGAAAAAAAATCATTGCAAGTGAAACAATACGTGACAAACACACATTTCTCTGGTATCCATTTAAAGCACGTTTGGTAAGGAGAAATTCAGAGAAATAAAATAAAGTAGAGAAATAAAATGTAGAGAAATGATATTAGCTAGGAAATAAAATAATTTCTTTGTTTGATAATGACAGATAATTAATTAGAGAAATTCGGAAAGAAGTAAACTCCATTGTTTGGTAGACCAAGACGGAGAAATGAAACAGAGTAACAATACAAGTAAGTAACAAAAATACCAGTAACAATATATTAAGAACTTCCTCCAGTTCGATTATGATTATTGACTTGACTTATTATAAAAACAACTCACTATCCAAATGAAAGACAATCGATTAGAGAGTCCACCATACAAAAAAAGGTCACAGATAGAGTTAAACCAAGTAACATTGCAAAGACATAATGATAGTAGGGTCGGGATATCCCCGCCCTCCGAACCGGACGTGAGGGTCTCAGAAGTAAAACATCTTCAAGTTCTTAAAGTGAGTTGGCAAAGTGATTACCATACACCATATACAATATGGAGTAATCTTTAATTAAAAAAAGGCAAACATTAATAATAAAACATTTAAAAAGCCAAAGCCAGTTAGTCATGTTTCGATTGTTCTTCTGCTGTTGTTACTAATATTGTTTTCTTTACATTGTTCTTGATAATTTTTGTTAGGTGAGATTATAATTTCTTGAAAACTCATTTAATATAACAATTAGAATGATTAATATTGAGAAACACCATCTAATTGAAAAACTGCCAATCAAACTTTATGTTTACTGGACAAAATCAAATATGGAGAAAATCTATATAAAACTAATCAAAATCATATATTATAATTGAAAAAACTAAACAATAAATTACACAAAATTAGAGATCTCATCAAGCAAAAATCCCAAAATCTTAAACGAAATCGTAATAACAACTTATAACTTACAAGGAAAGGAAGGAAGATGATCAATTGGTGGTGAAATTAAAAGATAAAGAAACAACAATCTAGAATGAAGAAGACATAAAAAAAAATCCCAAATTGACAGATGGAGGGCGACTGGGGTTTTAACAATTTTATTGGGTAAATAATGTGACTTGCACGTGATATACGTATGTATACCCCTATTTTATGTTAAACTGAACTCTCCTTAAAAAAACACGGAGAAATGATGGTTAAGAAATGCAATTTCTCTCTCTATTTGAATGGAAATCAAATTACAAAGGATCGCATTTCCCGTGAAATTAATTTCTCCGCCTCAATGATTTTCTTGGCCAACCAAACATGAGAAATTAAATCATTTTAATTTCTCTAGCTTCATATCACCCTACCAAACACACCCTTACTTTAGTTGCAATCTTTTATTTAGTAGCAGTTTAGTTTAGTGGAAAAAAAACAAAATTAATTACTCAGTCAAAATTTATGTTTTTTTACTTAATAAACAAAATTAATCGTCAATTACCTATATTCTACTTAATACACTCAGTACTTAATAACTAAAAAGAAACAAATTTGGTGCAGAAGCATATTTCGGAACATGCTTGGTTGACAGCTGATGTTGTCCATTATGCTTGCCGAATGGTGGTACCTTCGATACCGTGCAGCGAAGAAAAATGTCTTCGAAGAATAATGGAAGGGATATACAAGTTAAGATACAACCAACCATATGACTATTTTAAAAACTATAAAAACTATAAAACTATTTCGAGAAAGCTCTATGTTTACTATATTGAAGTTTCATAATTCAATTTAGAAAGATGTTTTATCAAGATGTATATCTATTACTTACTGATTATACTTGTCTTAGTTTCTATGCTAGCTAGGTTTGGAATTTAATAAAAACATTTCAATGAAACACGTATAAATCATGATATCCGAATATTGTTATGATATGTACAACACAACATAAAGGTATAATAAGTAAATAATGAGAAAGTTGGAAATGACAACTTTTGATATCATGAGAAAAGAAATAAATTAATTACAGATTTGAACAAATTATCCATTCTATTTTTCAGTACACTATAGCTTATTATGTCGAATAACATAGTATATTTAATTGATTTAACTCTACAATTCGCCACTACCGCCATCGCCGCCACCACCTATCACGGTATGTTGAATCGTGAGGGTACCATTCTAGGATTTTATTGAAATATATATATACTTTTTACATTAAAATGGTATAAATTTTGGGGAGATGACTTAAAAATTAAAAGTCAATCACTTGCACACGTACTTTTCAGTTTGAACAATTTTGCGAGTGAAAGTACATAGGGTAAAAACTGTAAAACAACAAAATGTATAGGGGCGTCTTAAAAAAATTTATGAGCAGATAAAATCCCTATTTCCTCTTCAGTCATCACAATCGCGCAGCCACAATCCCCGAACTCTTTTTTGCCCCCTTCTCTCCCGCTCATTCATTCAATCACGCGAATTCACTTTTTTTTTTTGTAAGTTTTTATTTCTTAAATTCACTAATATTTATTAATATATATATATATCTTCAGTATATATTATTTAGGTTTTTAAATAGCAATTTGTGTTTTTGTATGTAATTGCGGAATTAATGATTTATGCGTTGTTATTGATTATATATGTTTGATTTAAGCGAATTCATTAACATGTAATTTGAAGTTAATTGTTTATGTTTTAGGGTTTTAATTGATAGTATTTAGGGTTTATGACAATATCTGTTTTAATTTGTTTAATTTTCATAAATAATTTATAAAATACAAATTATATGATGATGATGAGATTGAAGTAATATTTGAGGCTAGAAGGTGAAATTGTAGCAAAAAATTGACATGAGAATGCTAATAGTTGTTATCAGTCCCAACCTATCGATGTTTCGTTTTTCGGATAGCAACGTCGGATAAGATTATTTGTTAGGTGTTGGACTTGGTTTTTAGTTTCTTTCGGATTTTGCGTACATACATTGCAAATCATACAATGAGGCGGATATCGTTATTTTTTTATTTTAATCTTCTTTGGACAATATCTATAAACTAAATTATTGTATCAATTAGTTAGAAAATTATCTAATTAATCATTCTATCTTTATATCTAACAAATAATCAATAGTATCAAGGAAAGATAAATCTGTTTAAATATTACGTAAATAATATATCTTTTTTTTTTGAATAACTTTGCGTTGGATATGGATTTTTTAGTACCAAGAAACGGTTTTCTATTTCTACGTTTTAGAAATATTGAAGTTAATGCGGAATAAACATCATCCTATAACCTAACCAAGGGCCGTTCATAATTCGGTACCTTCCGAACATGCCGTTTTTTAGAACAAAATTGGAAACCAATGATAAATTACATTGCATGGGAAAATAATACTGTAAGAAGGGTAAAAAACCAATTTTTTTTTTTTTTTTTGCTACAAACCCTTAAAACCTTAATATTTAAAATAGAAGTTTTTCATGCCGATTTGTTGGGCAATAATGAAGTAGACGAACCAAGCAGACTACCTAAATTATTTTGTATGAAAGTAAGAGTTATTGATTAAAACTGTATGCATAAAATCACCATCAATATACTTTACAATCTGAATGATATGGACAAAAAGTATCCCATTGGTTATCAATCTTTGCATCTTAAGTTATAGCATCCAAAATGAGGTCATAGAAATTGTAGTTTGGGTGCACACTCATAAAATTACCATCGTAAGGCTGGGGCCAGATATAACCAAACCTCGGCCTCAAAAAGCCCGCTTTTATCAAAGCCTACATCAGAAGACCCATGTAAGAAAATTTTATATATCAAATGTAATTTGAAAGAAAAACGTATCCCACCATTTAATCTGGTTGTCGATGTATAAATTAAACAATTCTTTAGTAGTTCTTACCAAATGAAAAGCAATAGCTTTTATCAGAACAATGCTGTTATAAGTGTTACTATTACTAATCCATTATATACTAGTTCTTACCAATTGAGAAGTTTTAGTGGTATTAGACAATGTTGCCATAAATTGAATTTATATAATAGTTACTATACTAATCCATTATATTATATAATAATTGGAATTACGACACAGTCAGAAACCAAAAGAAATAATGAATTGAAGGGGATATACTAATTAACTAGTTGTTTTCTTCTTCAAAATTAGCAACAAAAACAGACATACCATTCTTCAAATTTCCTGTACAAATGCATAAAAAGATAATTTCATCAACATTTGGTTTTTGGAAAGCAGTTTTATATAAATAACCACCCAACCAATTTCTGTTGGGGCTCTTTTTACCAAAAAAGAGTCCAGACAGTTATCAGATTAAAAGCTGGAAATCGTGACTGGCTTCTCTATGAAACAATAATTTATCAATCTTCAAATTGGAAATCTTTTGTTCAGCTTATTTGGAAGAGGAAAAAAGCACAATACCCTGTGGAAACGCACTTTAATGAAACTCTAGCTTTTTATTAGCACAATTAGAGGTTGAAGTATGTAATTAAGAGCAGCTCAAAAAAGTTTTGTGACTATTTAGAATGAAAGATTAAAAAGGAAGATCTACATGCAGAAACTAACCCTGATTCACATTAGAAATTAGGAATATATAGAAACAATAACATACATACGCGATTATTACGCGTCATTTTTGGGTTACGTTATATGTGTTAACTGGTTTTATATGTTACAGTTCCTAAAATATGGCAGACGAAAACAGTAATGAACATGAAAATGAGGTGATGCCAGAGAACTCTGTTCCAGCTGAAGTTGAAGTTGAAGTTCCCGATAACGAAACTGTGGAAGAACATGGGGATGATGCTGTAGAGACTCAAGATAATAAGGAAGAAGAACAAGCTGGTGCTGCTGTGGAAGAGGATAGTGCTCCTGCGATAGAAAGTGTTGTGGAAAAGAAATGGCCTGGGTGGCCTGGAGAGAGCGTTTTCAGGATGTTGGTCCCTGTGCAAAAAGTTGGGGGCATAATTGGTCGTAAGGGTGAATACATAAAGAAAACTTGCGAAGAAACACGGGCTCGCATTAAAATTCTCGATGGTCCACCTGGTACTACGGAAAGAACTGTAAGTTTCATGTTCTTGTTACTTTTAGGTTTCTGCATATTTAGTTTGATCACCTTCTTTTACAAATTACAATATGTGTGTCGTGTATCTTTCACCACGACTTATATAGATAAGAGTTATTTTGTAGTATGGACCCCTATTATGGATGTTTCAGAAACAAATAAAAGTACGAACATAAATGATCAGCAAGAAGACCAAAAATGGGCTTGCTTTAAGAATGTATTATAATACAATGCAGATATAATTACTAAACTGATATACTGATTAACTTCGTAAAATAACCCTTGGTGAATCTAGGATTTAATATCATGTATACATAACTTAGTTGAGGAGACATAATGAAAGAGTAGCTAACTCGGAGCTAAAAAATGTAAAAAGACATACCAACAAATATGAAACGCTCAAGTTAGTTTTATAAGCTACTACAAGTAGCTTAGTTTTCTAGGTGTTTATGTTTTAAATCAGCTCTAAAAATATGTCAATCAAACAAAGCTGCTTAGTTTTTATAAAAATAAGCTCCACGTAAAATAAGCTCCTCGTAAGCTATTTCTAAACATACCAAAAACCAAGGGAATATATGAAACAAACTACATATTTGATATGTTTGTTTTAGTGTTTAAAAACACATTGGCAACTAGGCAAGTGACAGTGGAATAGAAAACAATAAATGATATACACCTTTTTAATAAAATTTTGATATGATATAACTCTTAATAAACGGATTTCATGGAAACATGGATGGCTTCAATAGATAAACAAAATAGCACCTTCAATGTGTCAGTGCGATAAAAAGAAGTCTGTAATTGAGGCTGATTTTCTTGGTCATATTAAGATTAATGATTTAACCGTTCAGGACTATTAGAAAGGGGAGACATCTCGATCATAAGTATAATTTAAAAATTAGTTGTGTAATTATTTGGGCAATTGTGTATCATTTGGTGATTTTGGCATCAGTAAAGAGTAAATTAAATTATCACTTGATTCAATATATGTCCGTACAAACTACTTCGTGTTCTCTTAAAAAGGTGGAGTATGACATGTGTGTCCATTTGCCCATGTTGTACTCTAGAAGAACTGATCATAGGTAATACCCAAAAGAAAATATGAAGAAGTTAAATGACAAACGTAAATACTGAACAAAACCAGATCAGTTCAAAGCAAATTTATGTTATCCCAATAACTTAAATGAATGTGTGCAGGTTCTCTGAAATTTAAGGCAACATTTCAATTGTCAAAGTGTCTTCATTTAGAAGAGCCCAAGATTCAGATTGAAGTTCAGCGTTTGTCGAGAAGCATGTATGTTATCTGGTAACTTCAGAACTGGATGGATTGATGTCTTACCACGTTTTGCTTGTCAAACAAGTATAGGACCAAGAGATAAGATGGTCTACAATAATAATGAACAAACTAAAAGTAAATATAAAAACATTAAACATGGGGTCCATAATAGTTAAGGAACAAATAATCTTGAATCGTAATACTTGTGTAACTTTTGTAGAATCACTTAAAATTTATACCTCCAAATACAGAAGATGTTCTTATAGAGATAGGTTGTTAAAGTGTACTCGTTAGTAACAAATAAAACAAAAGATTGGTCAGGTTATAACGATACAAGAGAGAACAATAAAATTGGTGCTGTTGGCAACAAACTGTTAGGTCTAAAATGCCACAAAATTATATGTGACATAAGATAAATGACATTGTATGGAAGCCTAACAAAGTTATTGTTTCATAATCGTGCTAGCTAAAATATTTTGTGATTTTGTTGTTACTTAAGAGGCATACACTATGTTTCTAGGTGTTGATCTCTGCAAAAGAAGAGCCTGATTCTCCCATGCCTCCAGCAATGGATGGTTTGTTGAAGGTTCATCAACGCATCATTGATGCTGACACAGAGTTTACTCAGGCTGCACCTACCTCTATTTGCTCAAGGTTACTCGTTGCAGGTGCACAAGGTGGAAGCTTGATAGGCAAGCAAGGTGCCACCATAAAGACCATTCAAGATTCTTCAAATTGTAAAATTCGGGTTATGAGTGGTATGTATAAAACTTAACGCATTCTTCATATATAGTTCACTCTAGCCTCATCTACTCTATGGCCTATAGCTAGTACGTAGAGGTGGAAAACTGTGGTTTGGGTTAAACAGGGGCGTGGCATAAAAGTTGGGTTGACTTGGAGTGTATTTTGTTCTTTTACATGATAAATACTACATAAATAAAATCTAAATTTTGAATATAATACTGTACCTGGGAAGGCTTTATACTTGAAAAAGACAAAAAGTAAAGAAACCATGTAGGTGATTTTACCAATTTGAGGTCGTAAAGATAATATTTGGTACATATTGACCTAATCACGAATGGGTGCTCAATTTCTGCCTTTAGTCGTGTGGAATCTATGCTTTTGTTCCAGTTGATGCTGATGTGATCTATCTGATGTGATTCTTCAGAAAACCTACCAATTTTTGCTATACCTGATGATAGCGTTGTTGAGATACAAGGAGACCCTGCTGGTGTGCGCACTGCTCTAGAATTAATTGCAACTCATCTAAGAAAGTTTTTAGTTGATCGAAGTGTTATCAGCATTTTTGAAACGCAAGTAAGTCCTCTTGCTGAGCATTGTCTTAAGTGTGGTTATTGATCTTTAGATTACTAATAAATGCGGATGTATGCTTTTAAATATGATCATTCCGGCTTGCAGAGTAAGAATTAGACTATGTGTTGCTAATTAAGTGGAGGATGATATAGGTTTGATACATAGGGTTTTTTGATGTGCTTTTTTATTAGTGATTATGTGAGTTTGTTTAATTAAATTCAACCTCTCAGCTGGTTAATGATCGCATTGTCAAACGTTTGAGCATTATAGTACTTGCCTGTTAACTCTAATATCTGGTTTATCTGACCCTTGAATAAAAAGCTGTGTTATTTTACTCAAATGTAGCAGTTCTTGATTGAGTTAACTTTGTTTTTCTTTGTGATAGATGCAAACACCAAATGCTCGTCCAAGTCAGGAGATGCCACCTTCTCAACCATGGGGGCCACCATCTCATCAAGGTTTCCCGATGAATACTGGTGGTGGGCACGGTTTTGGACCCAATCCATTTATGCCACCACAACACCAATATGACAACTATTATTCACGAGCAGAGATGCCTCCACCGATGGAGAAACAGCATCACCAGGGTCCACCTTCTTATGGTAGGGATCCGTCTATTGGACAACCTCACACACCAAGTGTGCAGCCACAACAGTCGATAGTAACGAAGGTATATCTGTTATGGAAGCAGTCCACTATAAGCCTGTTTGATCCTTGTCCTATCCATAAACGTTTATCCTTTTTGTCCCTTTGCCTACCTTCCAACCTATGCAAATTTGCCACTTCCATTTCCAATCAATATTCTAAGTTCCAACCATTTAACTTAAACTACACTTGTATTCTAAATTAAATATTGTGGCTTGTGTCTATGTAGGTATCGCAGAACATGCAAATTCCTCTTTCATATGCTGATGCTGTTATTGGTACCTCGGGTACTAATATTAGCTATATTCGGCGTGCCAGTGGTGCAACTATTGCAATACAAGAAACAAGAGGCGTTCCTGATGAAATGACTGTTGAGATCAACGGGTCTGCGTCACAAGTTCAGACAGCTCAGCAGTTGATACAAGTAGGTATTCCATAAATGGTTAGCCTGTCAAACTATGCATAAAAACACATTTTAGGATTTGGGCAACTTTTGGCTCTGTTCGGACCCGTTTATTTTTGTGTGCTATAATTTACATGTTATTTATGTACATTTCAGAGATGAAGCATAACCCCAGTTGGCCTGTTAGAGATAAACATAAAACTGAATTTCCCTATTTGGACTAAATTAAAGGAAATTGCATCTTGTAATTATTAATTTTGTTTAGTGATTAATCTTTAACTTTCTGTTTCATGATTCAGAATGTTGTAGCTGAAGCTGCAGCTGCTGCCCAGAATGCTGCTGCTCCGCCTCCTGCTCAAGGAGGCTACAATAACCCCTACCCTGGCCATGCACCTGTGTACCCATCTCAACCTCCTCCTGCTGCCCATGCGCCTCCAGGTGCTGAGTATGGTGGACCTGTCTATGGAGGGAATTACGGATATTAAAGAATTTGTTCTGATATAAAAGCCCTTTAGATGTTTTTCAAGGAGTATGGGCTACTGTTGTAACAGACGTGTGCTTGTCTAGAAATAGCTAGGTCTTTCGTTATGGAACTGCTTAGAACATGAGAATCTTTGATTTATGTCTCTTTTTCTTTGCTCTTATGCAATTCTGTTCTGAATGATTGTGTCGAGAGATTATGAAGGCATTTCTTCATTTATAGATGCCGTTTATACAAGCAAGAGCTTTTGCAACGAAGGCAATGTTTTGAAATGCTAGATATACATGAGATTCTGTGGTTGCGTTTCTTTAGTAACTACCTTGAATAATTGAAATATGAGTATAAATTAATTTTTACATATAACCACAAAATCTGTAAAATGGTACAACTTCAAGTAGTTATAAACACTGAAATTAGTATATCTAGAAAAGCATGAATCAAACCGTTATCTGAAAATTTTATTTCATTAAAAATTTCCAACTTTTCTGCTAAATAAGGATTTATAGTTTTAACTTTTAACGAACGTTTTTGAGCTACCAAGTTGTCTCTTTGACATGAAACATTAAAAGGCTCCATTCTACAAATGATTAAAAGTCGGAAGTTCAATTTAAAGTCACAATATTGTTCTGAAAAACATATTACTAGACTTAAGAGCTTTCTTTGAGATTTTAGAAAGAATATAAAAATAGTCCAATTTATGATTTCCTAGCTTAGAACATTGCAGAAGTGATCGACTCATTGAGAGTGTTGGAAAGAGATTGGTTGATATAAAGATTCACTATTATCATATCCGTTCAATGCACTAACGCCGCTACGGTACATCATATTATGATTATCACGTAATAATAGTTGGCTGGTGAGAAGTGGGATGACAATGACTTCGCTGATAACATAGTATAGAACTATAGATATTACTACGAAATAAGGTTTATATTGAAATACCGGTATAACCGTATAACTCAAAAGGGCAGAATCTAGTTTGAAAATTTTTTATAAAAGATAATAGGGAAAATAATCCATACTGTACCGCTTTACCTATCTTAGGTAATGTTATGTTAAAAAAAGTTATAAATTAAACCTTTGAATTTGATATACAAACCCTCCATGAAATTTACATAATCCCCCTAAATTTTACATAATTCCTCCCAGTTTTACCTAATATAGGTACTGCATGTTTTACCTAATTTTTTCCCTTTTGAGAGCAAAAAATGTTAACAAAAAGTCACCTAAAACACGTATTAAATTTCATACTTATAGAACAATACAGAACATGAAATGAAATGCCAACACATCACAAACAAGATAACAATACTGCCGAACTGATCTTGTCCTATGATTAGGACCTTTTCAGTGTAATTTATAGGTTCAAATCTCTAACTACAAAAAGTTCAGCAAGGCAAAAATTCCCAAAATTTATTCGCTTCAACTACTTTTAAAATGCCTGCTATGTGTTCACCTCTCATATATCGTAAATTATAAATATGGAAACATTAGGACAACTGGTAGTCAAACAAATGGTGCTTTTTAAAGGGTTATTTCAGGTCTAAACTGTCGGTCAGATGCTAATTCATGGAGTCTGCTAATAATTTTCTGAGCTACATCACCATATGCTTTTGAAACGGCAGAATTTGGATGAGATACAACCACAGGGACACCTTCATCAGACCCGCTTCTGATCTCCTCCTCCAAAGGAATCTAAAACCATAAATCATCATGATTAAGTAGTCACATAATGTCAATAAAGGATCTGTTAATACATAAAGTGCATAAGAGGTCAAAGGGTATAAACGTACTTCGCCAACAAATCCCAATCCCATTTCATCGGCTGTTTTACGGGCACCACCTTTTCCAAAAATGTATGAATGTTTGGTGCAGTGTGGACACTTGAAGTAGCTCATGTTCTCTATAAGCCCCAATATCTAAGAAAAAAAATGATAAATGTGTTGATATCTATCAAAAGATAATATTTTATAGTATGAAACAACAACGATTATTGCTTCTCTTTTGGCCCAGATCTACGAATGAAACTACGAACATTTTACAATTTATGAAAATTGCATTGGCAGTGAAAACAAAATCAAATCATCTAAAAAATGAAAAAAATTGTGGCACATACAAGTTAAGATGGCATTGTTTGGCAAACATGTGTTATTGGAAATCTTATATGAAGCAATTTTAAACTATTTGTGTGAAATGAGTCAATTTGGGTTAAATATTCTCGACTATGGTTCATATGAATGACATAAACCGGCTGAAAAGAAAATGGATAGGTTGAATAGTCGCCACAGCATACTCAACTAGTCAACTGTTTAAAAGGATGATAATTCGTAATACTCGTCTTGTATTCATATTTAAAAAAATATATAAAATTGAATCATACTGGAACCGAGACTTTGGAAAACATTTTGACTCCTCTTCGAGCATCCATTAATGCAACATCTTGAGGAGTTGATACAATCAAAGCTCCTACAACCAAGAAACAGATTTGATCAAGTTGCAAATGCAACGCTTTAAACCTCCAAAAGATAGTTTTTTATAACCGAGGAAGCATATACTATATATAAAAGAGCATCAGTTTCACATCACATCTCTACAACAGAAACTATCACTATAAAGTAATAAAGTTATATACCTGATAATTGCAGCCTCTGTGACATGGAAATCTGAGCATCACCGGTGCCAGGTGGCATATCCACCACAAGGATATCTAACTCCCCCCACTCAACTCCTCTAGTCATTTGTTCAAGAGCTTTCATCACCTATAAATGATGCTTATATAAAAATGTCGAATAATATAACTTTCATTGAGATCCTCTATCTTTTCAATAGAAAAGTTAGATTTCAACCTAAGGAAGCAACACTGTAGGAAAACACATACCATAGGACCCCTCCATACAATCGGAGCATCTTTCTCAACAAGAGATCCCATTGAGATACACTTGACTCCATGGTTTTCAATAGGAATCATTTTATTACCTGAGTGTAATAGAAGATCAGAATAGGAGTTCCGAGAACATTAGTCAAGCGCACAGAGAACTGGAACCTTATAAAACACGTACAGGCGGCAAAGTGGGTAGCTAGGGTAACTATGGGTTCGAGTAAAGTATAGTTTTTGACTTTTTATAAGAGTCAAAAGGGTCAGGTTGGGGTTGACCCGAAACACTTTTGTCTAACTTCTTTAACACTCCTAATAAATACTTAAATGTCAGATAAGGTAACAAAATTATATTACAGTATTACTAAAATATGAATTATATAAAGCGTTTTACTAGGTTTTGTAATGAGCTTTGGGACACTTTGGAACCGTGCAACCCATTTGACCCGTTTTGATAATAGAGCATATTTGACCTGTCAGTTAATGGATTAAATTGCCACCTCTAATAACCTGTAACTGGATCCGGCAAACCTACACATGTATGTGTAGTTACATGCTAATTCCTCATTTCTAGAAGGTAGTTCTTAAAGGTTTTGGCACAAAGATATGTTAATGTACATTGTCAGACTTGATATCATTACACAACTTCATTCCGTTTCTCCATAGCGGTTACATAAACTTTAAAATCATTGCTGATCTATAAAATCTTCTCCCATGGGCATTCACAGACGTTTTCATTTTTACTTGGTCCTTATTTCCCAAAGCAAAGGGAGTCTTTTATTTGGAAAGGCGAAATGCATGCTACAACTATTTTTCTCTAATAGGCTCGCTTCTTCAAGCTTATGTAATCAATAATCATAGAGAAAAAGATAACATGAGATTTCTAATGACAAGCAAATCCTCCTAGATCACCTACACAACTAAACGCACTGGAAAACATAAACCTCCAAGTGGGTTTGTAATAAAGTACAGACCTTTATACCCACCATTCCCCCTTAGAACGAACCAAACAAACCTAAACATTGTCATCTTTTGGCAGAGTTCGAAGGCAGGCTGTCTATATTGTTTAAAGTTATTTGCAACATATATCATGGTCCTAAAGATCACTCTATCTTATTGTCAATGAAGTGCATATAATCAACTTGAAATAATTGACATAGGGCTAGATGAATGTAAATTTGAGCATCAAATCAAATTTCACCTGCACTTACTTCAGGCTTTCCGTGTAGTTTCATCATCGTAGGGATCGATGGTCCATATACATCAGCATCAAGCAATCCAACACTAAGTTGACACTTATTGGCTAATGAAACAGCCAAATTCACTGCACATACAAAGAACATGCTATTATCATCAAGTGTCAGTTTCATGTGAGAATATCCTACTTTGAGGGAAATCCTCAATAATTGATACATTACACTGTATGAAGGGGGCAAAAACGTGAAATGTCAAAGTTCACCACCTTCACACAATATAACGTAGCCATAACAAAATTCTCACAAAAAAAGGGGTGTTTCCACTGGAACTCGACCCCTATTATCAATCACATCTTTTAGTTTTGTCAAGGTATTGTCTAGCAAAACTAATTCAAAGCCCGTTTTTCTGATATAAGGCCAAAATGATCAAAGTTTCAAAAATATAAATAAAGGTCAATAATTGGGAATACATTGAGCTTTATGCTTTTTGCTATTGTATGCATCGTACTCAAAATCTTCCTTTTATATATATTAAACTTTCAAAACTTTCTAGCGTATTTACTCCATGACCTCTTCACCAGGTCACCTTAAAAACATGACAGCCATACACACCACTGTGTCATCTCATGATCACTTCATTA